>NC_041391.1:140924568-140946952 GCF_002162155.2 Triticum dicoccoides
GGGGAGGAGGAGGCTCGGCCACGCCGGAGAATGCTGGGGCGCGGGGGTTCGGCCTCGCCGGAGCTAGCAGGGCCAGCCGCTGTTGCTGTTCCTCCACCGCTCCTGTTGGAAGGAAGGAGGAGAGGAGATAAGAGAAGGAGAGAAGAGCTGACATGTGGGACCCCCGTCCACATCAGCTGGTCAAAGATCGACTAGGATTAGTCTTTGCCACATCAACGGTCCCACCCGTCAGGTTTGCTGTTAGACGCGCTCAATTTCAAATCAGTGCGATTTGTTATCCACTTGGCGCAGAAGTGGTGTCTTTTGTGATTTTCGGCAAAAGCGGTAGTTTTGGAGTACCCTAGCCTCAAATCTGGTGGTTTTGAGCAATTAACTCTTCTGAGGACGGAGGCGGTGGGCCGCTTGATCGCAGTGCAAGTTTTGGCCCACGGGAAGCACCGGGGGAGCCCCTCTGCTCCGGTGTTGTGTTGGTGAGCGGCGAGGGCCAGGGGCGGGCCTAGAGAGAAAATGACCAGGTGTCCTAGCACATGATCACTCATATTTTTCATCTAAAGATGGGGTGTCACACACTATATTTTGCATAAAACTTACAAAGAAAACATCTTGCACCCGGTGTCATGTGCACCAGGGTAGCTCAATTTAGGTACGCCCCTAGCGAGGGCGACGAGGCGTCGATTTATGGGTTGGAGCACGCGGTGGCCATGTGGGGGCGGTCTTGACGGCATCGGCGGAACTGCTCCAGGGCGAGCTCGATCTGGATCTGAGGAGGGCCACCGCTGAGTGTAGGGGTGGGCACTTTTGAACCGAAAACCGAAAAACCGAACCGAACCAAACCATATTAACCGATTTATCTATTTATTCAGTGATTCGATTTTTTGTTCGGTGGGAAATTTTAAGGTTGTTCGGTGTTTGGTTTTTGTTCGGTTTCCAGTGCCCAAAAACCGAATACACCGAAAAAACCGATATGTACGATACCCATGCAATACCTTGCTTTTGAAAGTTCAGCGGGGGCGCGTCCTCTGACAAATGCTTGTTGGTTGTGGCAGACGTCAGGCCAGCCGCTAGATGAGTTTCTAATCTCACAATCTAACTAGTACTCCTATGTAACGTCATATTAGCATGGCTAACTGAATCTGTTTAGATTATTTTACTATTGTTTGCATGCAACATAGTCAATGGCCGTATTCTTCTAGCAAGTACTTATTAAGATTTCTATCCATGCAATATCGCGTAGGAGTATGTATGCATGCCCGACCCTTGCTTATGGAAGTAACTGGCAATTAGTGTATCAATTAGTGCATGAGTTGCTTAGTTTACACGCATCACACATATTCTTCCGTACATAATACATGTAACGCCCCATGTGATTTTACATTTAGTTATGTTCACTAGTTTGCTTGACTGAATAAAGCATTGACTGATGTTAAGGTTGCTAGCTCTTGTGATATATACTGATGAGTGCATGTATTTTGGTTTTTCGGTTAACCGAATAAACCGAACCGATATATTATGGTTAATATGGTTCGATTTCTAAATATTGTGTGATTAATTCGGTTTCCATTTCTTCAAAACCGAAATTATAAAAATACCAAATAAACCGAACCATATTAACCATATAAACCGAATGCCCAGCCCTAGCTGAGTGGGCTCACGGTTGGTGTCGCGGTAGAGGAGAAGGGTCAAGCGGGAGCGAGACTTCTTTTCGGCAGCATGCGGGCTGTAGGTGGCTCTGTGCACTAGCGGCCGTGGGCTCGATGGGCACTAAGGGACGGCGTGTGGCAGATCAAGAGCCCAACATCATGTTCTTGGTGGTTGTGATGACCGTCGGGTGCATGGGGTCGGTGCTGATCGGTGGCAACGATGGAGATTTGGGCCCCATCGTCTTGTTCTGTTGGTGGCTGCGACGACCGTCAGGTGCATGGGGTCGACGTGGACTGGTGGCAACGATGGAGATTTGGGCCCCATCATCCAGATCTGAAGGTGGTTGCGGTGGACGTTGGGCGTGTGACTGCAGTGGTGGTCTGGCCCGATGTCATGTTTTTGTCACGACAGATTGAAGGAAATATGCCCTAGAGGCAATAATAAAGTTATTATTTATTTCCTCATATCATGATAAATGTTTATAATTCATGCTAGAATTGTATTAACCCGAAACGTGATACATGTGTGAATACATAGACAAACTTAATGTCACTAGTATGCCTCTACTTGACTAGCTCATTAATCAAAGATGGTTATGTTTCCTAACCATAGACATGTGTTGTCATTTGATTAACGAGATCACATCATTAGGAGAATGATGTGATTGACTTGACCCATCCCGTTAGCCTAGCACTTGATCGTTTAGTATATTGCTATTGCTTTCTTCATGACTTATACAAAGTTCCTTTAACTATGAGATTATGCAACTCCCGTTTACCGGAGGAACACTTTGTGTGCTACCAAACATCACAACATAACTGGGTGATTATAAAGGAGCTCTACAGGTGTCTCCAAAGGTAGATGTTGAGTTGGCGTATTTCGAGATTAGGTTTTGTCACTCCGATTGTCGGAGAGGTATCTCTGGGGCCTCTCAATAATGCACATCACTATAATCCTTGCAAGCAATGTGACCAATGAGTTGATTACGGAATGATGCATTACATAACGAGTAAAGAGACTTGCCAGTAACAAGATTGAACTAGGTATTGGATACCGACGATTGAATCTCGGGCAAGTAACATACCGATGACAAAGGGAACAACGTATGTTGTTATGCGGTTTGACCGATAAAGATCTTCGTAGAATATGTAGGAGCCAATATGAGCATACAGGTTCCGCTATTGGTTATTGACCGGAAACAGTTCTAGGTCATGTCTACATAGTTCTCGAACCCGTAGGGTCCGCACGCTTAATGTTACGATGACAGTTTTATTATGAGTTTATAAGTTTTGATGTATCGAAGGTTGTTTGGAGTCCCAGATGTGATCACGGACATGATGAGGAGTCTCGAAATGGTCGAGACATAAAGATTGATATATTGGACGACTATATTCGAACACCGAAAGTGTTCTGGGTGATTTCGGAGAAAACCGGAGTGTCGGAGGGTTACCGGAACCCCCCCCCCCAGGAACTAATGGGCCTTGTTGGGCCCTAGTGGAGAAAGAGAGGGGCCGGCCAGGGAAAGAGGCGCGCCCCCTCCCCTTGAGTCCGAATAGGACAAGGAAGGGGGGGGCGCCCCCCTTGCCTTTCCCCTCTCCCACTCCTTCCTTTCCCCTCCTTGGACTAGGAAAGGGAGGGGCAAACCTACTTGGAGTAGGTTTCCCCCTCCTAGGGCGCGCCACCCCCTTGGCCGGCCCCCTCCTCCTCCCCCTTTATATACGGAGGAGGGGGGCACCTCTAGACAAAAAAAGTTGATCCTCGTGATCGTTCCTTAGCCGTGTGCGGTGCCCCCCTCCACCATATTCCACCTCGGTCATATCGTTGCGGTGCTTAGGCGAAGCCCTGCGTCGGTAGAACATCATCATCGTCACCACGCCGTCGTGATGACGGAACTCATCCCTGACACCCTGCTGGATCGGAGTCCGGGGATCGTCATCGAGCTGAACGTGTGCTGAACACGGAGGTGCCGTACGTTCGGTGCTTGGACCGGTCGGATCGTGAATACGTACGACTACATCAACCGCGTTGTCATAACGCTTCCGCTTTCGGTCTACGAGGGTACGTGGACACACTCTCCCCTCTCGTTGCTATGCATCACCATGATCTTGCGTGTGCGTAGGAATTTTTTTGAAATTACTACGTTCCCCAACAGTGGCATCCGAGCCTAGGTTTTATGCGTTGATGTTATTTGCACGAGTAGAACACAAGTGAGTTGTGGGCGATACAAGTCATACTGCTTACCAGCATGTCATACTTTGGTTCAGCGGTATTGTTGGATGAAGCGGCCCGGACCGACATTACGCGTACGCTTACGCGAGACTGGTTTTACCGCCGTGCTTCGCACACAGGTGACTAGAGGGTGTCTGTTTCTCCAACTTTAGTTGAACCGAGTGTGGCTACGCCCAGTCCTTGAGAAGGTTAAAACAGCACTAACTTGACGAACTATCGTTGTGGTTTTGATGCGTAGGTAAGAACGGTTCTTGCTCAGCCCGTAGCAGCCACGTAAAACTTGCAACAACAAAGTAGAGGATGTCTAACTTGTTTTTGCAGGGCATGTTGTGATGTGATATGGTCAAGACGTGATGCTATATTGTATTGTATGAGATGATCATGTTTTGTAACCAAAGTTATCGGCAACTGGCAGGAGCCATATGGTTGTCGCTTTATTGTATGAAATGCAAACGCCCTGTAATTGCTTTACTTTATCACTAAGCGGTAGCGATAGTCGTAGAAGGAATAGATGGCGTAACGACAACGATGCTACGATGGAGATCAAGGTGTCGCGCTGGTGACGATGGTGATCACGATGGTGCTTCGGAGATGGAGATCACAAGCACAAGATGATGATGGCCATATCATATCACTTATATTGATTGCATGTGATGTTTATCCTTTATGCATCTTATCTTGCTTTGATTGACGGTAGCATTTTAAGATGATCTCTCACTAATTATCAAGAAGTGTTCTCCCTGAGTATGCACCATTGTGAAAGTTCTTCGTGCTGAGACACCACGTGATGATCGGGTGTGATAGGCTCTACGTTCAAATACAACGGGTGCAAAACAGTTGCACACGCGGAATACTCAGGTTAAACTTGACGAGCCTAGCATATACAGATATGGCCTCGGAACACAGAGACCGAAAGGTCGAGCGTGAATCATATAGTAGATATGATCAACATAGTGATGTTCACCATTGAAAACTACTCAATCTCACATGACGATGGGACATGGTTTAGTTGATTTGGATCACGTGATCACTTAGATGACTAGAGAGATGTCTGTCTAAGTGGGAGTTCTTAAGTAATATGATTAATTGAACTTAAATTTATCATGAACTTAGTACCTGATAGTATTTTGCTTGTGTACGTTTGTTGTAGATAGATGGCTCATGATGTTGTTCCGTTGAATTTTAATGCGTTCCTTGAGAAAGCTAAGTTGAAAGATGATGGTAGCAATTACACGGACTGGGTCCGTAACCTGAGGATTATCCTCATTGTTGCATAGAAGAATTACGTCCTGGAAGCACCGCTGGGTGCCAGGCCTGCTGCAGATGCAACTGACGACGTTAAGAACGTCTGGCAAAGCAAAGCTGGTGACTACTCGATAGTTCAATGTGCCATGCTTTACGGTTTGGAACCGGGTCTTCAACGATGTTTTGAACGTCATGGAGCATATGAGATGTTCCAGGAGTTGAAGTTAATATTTCAATTAAATGCCCGGATTGAGAGATATGAAGTGTCCAATAAGTTCTATAGCTGTAAGATGGAGGAGAATAGTTATGTTAGTGAACACATACTCAAAATGTATGGGTATAATAATCACTTGATTCAACTGGGAGTTAATCTTCCTGATGATAGTGTCATTGACAGAATTCTTCAATCACTGCCACCAAGCTACAAGAGCTTCGTGATGAACTATAATATGCAAGGGATGGACAAGACTATACCCAAGCTCTTCGCAATGCTAAAGGCTGCGGAGGTAGAAATCAAGAAGGAGCATCAAGTGTTGATGGTCAATAAGACCACCAGTTTCAAGAAAAAGGGCAAAGGGAAGAAGAAGGGGAACTTCAAGAAGAACAGCAAACAAGTTGTTGCTCAAGAGAAGAAACCCAAGTCTGGACCTAAGCCTGAGACTGAGTGCTTCTACTCCAAGCAGACTGGATACTGGAAGCGGAACTGCCCCAAGTATTTGGCGGATAAGAAGGATGCAAAGTGAACAAAGGTATATGTGATATACATGTTATTGATGTGTACCTTACTAATGCTCGCAGTAGTACCTGGGTATTTGATACTGGTTCTGTTGCTAATATTTGCAAGTCGAAACAGGGACTACGAAATAGGCGAAGATTGGCTAAGGACGAGATGACGATGCGCGTGGGAAATGGTTCCAAAGTTGATGTGATCGCAGTTGGCACGCTACCTCTACATCTACCATCGGGATTAGTTTTAGACCTAAATAATTGTTATTTGGTGTCAGCGTTGAGCATGAACATTATATCTGGATCTTGTTTGATGCGAGACAGTTATTCATTTAAATCAGAGAATAATGGTTGTTCTATTTATATGAGTAATATCTTTTATGGTCATGCACACTTACAGAGTGGTCTATTTTTATTAAATCTCGATAGTAGTGATACACATATTCATAATTTTGAAGCCAAAAGATGCAGAGTTAATAATGATAGTGCAACTTATTTGTGGCACTGCCGTTTAGGTCATATCGGTGTAAAGTGCATGAAGAAACTCCATACTGATGGACTTTTGGAATCACTTGATTATAAATCACTTGGTACTTGCGAACTGTGCCTCATGGGCAAGATGACTAAAACAGCGTTCTCCGGAACTATGCAGCGAGCAACTGATTTGTTAGAAATCATACATACTGATGTATGTGGTCCAATGAATGTTGAGGCTCGCAGCGGGTATCGTTATTTTCTCACCTTCACAGATGATTTGAGCAGATATGGGTATATCTACTTGATGAAACACAAGTCTGAAACATTTGAAAAGTTCAAAGAATTTCAGAGTGAAGTAGAAAATCATCGTAACAAGAAAATAAAATTTCTACGATCTAATCGTGGAGGAGAATATTTGAGTTACGAGTTTGGTTTACATTTGAAACAATGCGGAATAGTTTCACAACTCACGCCACCCGGAACACCACAACGAAATGGTGTGTCCGAACGTCGTAATCATACTTTACTGGATATGGTACAATCTATGATGTCTCCTACTAATTTACTACTATCGTTTTGGGGTTATGCTTTAGAGACGACCGCATTCACGTTAAATAGGGCACTATCAAAATCCGTTGAGACGACGCCTTATGAACTGTGGTTTGGCAAGAAACCAAAGTTGTCGTTTCTTAAAGTTTGGGGCTGCGATGCTTATGTGAAGAAACTTCAACCAGGTAAGCTCGAACCCAAATCGGAGAAATGTGTCTTCATAGGATACCCAAAAGAGACTATTGGGTACACCTTCTATCTCAGATCTGAGGGCAAGATTTTCATTGCTAAATTCGGATCCTTTCTAGAGAAGGAGTTTCTCTCGAAAGAAGTGAGTGGGAGGAAAGTAGAACTTGATGAGGTAACTGTACCTGCTCCCTTATTGGAAAGTAGTTCATCACAAGAACCGGTTCCTGTGACAACTACACCAATTAGTGGTGAAGCTAATGATATTGATCATGAGACTTCAGATCAAGTTTCTACTGAACCTCGTAGGTCTACCAGAGTAAGATCCACACCAGAGTGGTATCGTAATCCTATTCTGGAAGTCATGTTACTTGACCATGGCGAACCTATGAACTATGAGGAAGCGATGATGAACCCAAATTCCGCAAAATGGCTTGAAGCCATGAAATCTGAGATAGGATCCATGTATGAGAACAAAGTATGGACTTTGGTTGACTTGCCTGATGATCGGCAAGCCATTGAGAATAAATGGATCTTCAAGAAGAAGACTGACGCTGATGGTAATATAACTGTCTACAAAGCTCGACTTGTTGCAAAAGGTTTTCAACAAGTTCAAGGGGTTGACTACGATGAGACTTTCTCACCCGTAGCGATGCTTAAGTCTGTCCGAATCATGTTAGCAATTGCCGCATTTTATGATTATGAAATTTGGCAAATGGATGTCAAAATTGCATTCCTGAATGGATTTCTGGAAGAAGAGTTGTATATGATGCAACCAGAAGGTTTTGTCGATCCAAAAGGTGCCAACAAAGTGTGCAAGCTCCAGCGACCCATTTATGGACTGGTGCAAGCATCTCGGAGTTGGAATAAACGCTTTGATAGTGTGATCAAAGCATATGGTTTTATACAGACTTTTGGAGAAGCCTGTATTTACAAGAAAGTGAGTGTGAGCTCTGTAGCATTTCTGATATTATATGTAGATGACATATTGTTAATTGGAAATGATATAGAATTTCTGGATAGCATAAAGGGATACTTGAATAAAAGTTTTTCAATGAAAGACCTCGGTGAAGCTGCTTACATATTAGGCATCAAGATCTATAGAGATAGATCAAGACGCTTAATTGGACTTTCACAAAGCACATACCTTGATAAAGTTTTGAAAAAGTTCAAAATGGATCAGGCTAAGAAAGGGTTCTTGCCTATATTGCAAGGTGTGAAGTTGAGTCAGGCTCAATGCCCGACCACAGCAGAAGATAGAGAGAAAATGAAAGATGTTCCCTATGCTTCAGCCATAGGCTCTATCATGTATGCAATGCTGTGTACCAGACCTGATGTATGCTTAGCAATAAGTTTAGCAGGGAGGTACCAAAGTAATCCAGGAGTGGATCACTGGACAACGGTCAAGAACATCATGAAATACCTGTAAAGGACTAAGGATATGTTTCTCGTTTATGGAGGTGACAAAGAGCTAGTCGTAAATGGTTACGTCGATGCAAGCTTTGACACTGATCCGGACGATTCTAAATCGCAAACTGGATATGTGTTTTTATTAAACGTGGAGTTGTAAGTTGGTGAAGTTCTAAACAAAGTGTTGTGGCAGGATCTACATGCGAAGCGGAGTACATAGCTGCTTCGGAAGCAACAAATGAAGGAGTCTGGATGAAGGAGTTCATTTCCGATCTAGGTGTCATACCTAGTGCATCGGGACCAATGAAGATCTTCGGTGACAATACTGGTGCAATTGCCTTGGCAAAGGAATCTAGATTTCACAAGAGGACCAAGCACATCAAGAGATGCTTCAATTCCATCCGGGACCAAGTCCAGGTGGGAGACATAGAGATTTGCAAGATACATACGGATCTGAATGTTGCAGACCCATTGACTAAGCCTCTTCCACTAGCAAAACATGATCAGCACCAAGACTCCATGGGTGTTAGAATCATTACTGTGTAATCTAGATTATTTACTCTAGTGCAAGTGGGAGACTGAAGGAAATATGCCCTAGAGGCAATAATAAAGTTGTTATTTATTTCCTCATATCATGATAAATGTTTATTGTTCATGCTAGAATTGTATTAACCGGAAACGTGATACATGTGTGAATACATAGAAAAACTTAATGTCACTAGTATGCCTCTACTTGACTAGCTCATTAATCAAAGATGGTTATGTTTCCTAACCATAGACATGTGTTGTCATTTGATTAACGAGATCACATCATTAGGAGAATGATGTGATTGACTTGACCCATCCCGTTAGCCTAGCACTTGATCGTTTAGTATATTGCTATTGCTTTCTTCATGACTTATACAAAGTTCCTATAACTATGAGATTATGCAACTCCCGTTTACCGGAGGAACACTTTGTGTGCTACCAAACGTCACAACGTAACTGGGTGATTATAAAGGAGCTCTACAGGTGTCTCCAAAGGTAGATGTTGAGTTGGCATATTTCGAGATTAGGTTTTGTCACTCTGATTGTCGGAGAGGTATCTCTGGGCCCTCTCGATAATGCACATCACTATAAGCCTTGCAAGCAATGTGACCAATGAGTTGATTACGGAATGATGCATTACATAACGAGTAAAGAGACTTGCCAGTAACGAGATTGAACTAGGTATTGGATACCGACGATCGAATCTCGGGCAAGTAATATACCGATGACAAAGGGAACAACGTATGTTGTTATGCGGTTTGACCGATAAAGATCTTCGTAGAATATGTAGGAGCCAATATGAGCATCCAGGTTCCGCTATTGGTTATTGACCGGAAACAGTTCTAGGTCATGTCTACATAGTTCTCGAACCCGTAGGGTCCGCACGCTTAACGTTACGATGACAATTTTATTATGAGTTTATAAGTTTTGATGTACCGAAGGTTGTTCGGAGTCCCAGATGTGATCACGGACATGATGAGGAGTCTCGAAATGTTCGAGACATAAATATTGAAATATTGGACGACTATTTTCGGACACCGGAAGTGTTCCGGGTGATTTCGGAGAAAACCGGAGTGCTGGAGGGTTACCGGAACCCCCCCGGGAACTAATGGGCCTTGTTGGGCCCTAGTGGATAAAGAGGGGGGCCGGCCAGGGCAAGAGGCGCGCCCCCTCCCCTTGAGTCCGAATAGGACAAGGAAGGGGGGGGGCGCCCCCCTTGCCTTTCCCCTCTCCCACTCCTTCCTTTCCCCTCCTTCTTGGACTAGGAAAGGGAGGGGCAAACCTACTTGGAGTAGGTTTCCCCCTCCTAGGGCGCGCCACCCCCTTGGCCGGCCCCCTCCTCCTCCCCCCCTTTATATACGGAGGAGGGGGGCACCTCTAGACAAAAAAAGTTGATCTTCATGATCGTTCCTTAGCCGTGTGCGGTGCCCCCCTCCACCATATTCCACCTCGGTCATATCGTTGTGGTGCTTAGGCGAAGCCCTGCATCGGTAGAACATCATCATCGTCACCACGCCGTCGTGCTGACGGAACTCATCCCCGACACCCTGCTGGATCGGAGTCCGGGGATCGTCATCGAGCTGAACGTGTGCTGAACACGGAGGTGCCATACGTTCGGTGCTTGGATCGGTCGGATCGTGAAGACGTATGAATACATCAACCGTGTTGTCATAACGCTTCCGCTTTCGGTCTACGAGGGTACGTGGACACACTCTCCCCTCTCGTTGCTATGCATCACCATGATCTTGCGTGTGCATAGGAATTTTTTTGAAATTACTACATTCCCCAACACAGATGTCCTCGTGAGAGAACTAAGTTTGTGAGGCCATCACTACTAGGTGGTGACTTGAACAGGGTTGATCGGAAGCGAGGGACGCAAGTTTACCCAGGTACGTCCCCTCATGGTGGAGGTAAAGACCTACTCCTACTTGATTGCTATTGATGATGATCTTAACTATAAGGATGCACTTTTGTTGCTTATCTATCGAGAGTTTCTAACCTGCCTTGACGTCCCAGGAACCCCCTTTATATAACAGGTTGGGTCCCTGGTTTACAGAAGATTCCTAGGCCTACTCATAACTCGTATCCTACTCCAAGTCTTACTCTTCAAGTTAAAGGGGCTTTAATCTTGGGCCTTCTCGTAAGGTGGCCCTGCAAGGCTAATATGAAACTGGCAGTTATGGGTCGGGTCTTCTTCCTAGGTCCCAAGGCCTTTCGCTTGATAAAACCCATGTTGGGTCTCATCTGTGGGTAAATATCCCTAACACCCAGGGAGGTGGTTGGAGGTGTGGCACCAAATGAAGACCTTATTGCGGGTCATTGGGCCGGGGCAGGCAATGACAATGCTTGCCGGAGTTGTGGAAGTGGAAGAACTTGTCGCCGCGGTGAAAGGGCATGACATGGCGCGGGTGGTCGAAGAGGCGCGTGACCTCGCACCGCAGGCCCTCCCCAGGGCCGCGACGAACTCCTTGGTCTCCTCCGAGTCCGGATCCTCCAGCCTGCGACCGCAAAGCGCAGTCAGTCAAACCAAACTCGAAGACCAACAGAAAAAAAAGCGCGGCCAGTCTTACCAACGGTAGGGGTTGGAGATCTGGGCGCCGTGGTAGCTGTCGATGATGGACTTGTCGCCACGGACGGGTGGGTAGGCCAGGCGGACGATGTCCCTGGCGATGGAGCCCATGGCAGCGGCAGCGCGCGGGGGGGTGGAGTAAGCGGCGGGTGGGCAGCGAGAGGTGGGAGGAGGATTTCAAAGTGGAGGGACTGCGTTGTGGCGGAGGGAGCAGGCGGCGGAGGGATTTAAGTAGAAGCATTGTTAACTGTGAACTGTCGTGGCATGCTGGGTGCGGCCACATACACCGCCGACTGGGATGGAGGAGGTTTGTTGGCCACGAGCATGTGGGTCGATGATGTGTGGGCCGTAGGGGTCGCGGGTTGGTGCTCAACAATATCATGACTCCTAGAGTCAGAGCCGGGTGATACGTCTCCAACGTATCTATAATTTTTGATTGTTCCATGCTATTATATTACCCGTTTTGGATGTTTATGGGCTTTACTTTACACTTTTATATCATTTTGGGACTAACCTACTAACCGGAGGCCCAGCCCGAATTGCTGTTTTTTTGCCTATTTTAGTGTTTCGAAGAAAAGGAATATCAAACGGAGTCCAAACGGAATGAAACCTTCGGGAGCGATCTTTTTGGAACAAACGCAATCGAGGAGACTTGGAGTGGAGGTTAAGAAGCAGCTGAGGCGGCCACGAGGCAGGAGGGCGCGCCCTAGGGGGGTGGGCGTGCCCCCACCCTTGTGGGCCCCTCGTGGCTCCCCTGACCTACCTCCTTTGCCTATATATATCTGTGTACCCCGAAAACATCCAGGAGCACCACGAAAAACTATTTCCACCGCCGCAACCTTCTGTATCCGCGAGATCCCATCTTGGAGCCTTTGCCAGCGCTCCGCCGAAGGGGGAATCGACCACGGAGGGCCTCCACATCATCTCCAAGGCCTCTCTGATGAGTTGTGAGTAGTTTACCACAGACCTTCGGGTCCATAGTTGTTAGCTAGATGGCTTCTTCTCTCTCTTTGAATCTCAATACAAAGTTCTCCTCGATCTTCTTGGAGATCTGTTTGATGTAACTCTTTTTGCGGTGTGTTTGTCGAGATCCGATGAATTGTGGGTTTATGATCAAGTTTATCTATGAGAAATATTTGAATCTCCTCTGAATTCTTTTATGTATGATTGGTTATCTTTGCAAGTCTCTTCGAATTATGAGTTTGGTTTGGCCTACTAGATTGATCTTTCTTACAATGGGAGAAGTGCTTAGCTTTGGGTTCAATCTTCCGGTGTCCTTTCCCAGTGACAGCAGGGGCAGCAAGGCATGTATTGTATTGTTGCCATCGAGGATAAAAAGATGTGGTTTATATCATATTGCTTGAGTTTATCCCTCTACATCATGTCATCTTGCTTAATGCGTTAATCTGTTCTTATGAACTTAATACTCTAGATGCAGGCAGGAGTCGGTCGATGTGGAGTAATAGTAGTAGATGCAGAATCGTTTCGGTCTACTTGTTGCGGACGTGATGCCTATATACATGATCATGCCTAGATATTCTCATAACTATGCACTTTTCTATCAATTGCTCGACAGTAATTTGTTCACCCACCGTAATACTTATGCAATCTTGAGAGAAGCCACTAGTGAAACCTATGGCCCCCGGGTCTATGTTTTATCATATAAGTTTCCGATCTACTTTTATTTGCATCTTTACTTTTCAATCTATATCATAAAAATACCAAAAATATTTATCTTATCTTATTATCTCTATCACATCTCACTTTCGCAAGTTACCGTGAAGGGATTGAAAACCCCTTTATCGCGTTGGTTGCGAGGTTCTTGTTTGTTTGTGTAGGTACAAGGGACTTCTGTGGAACCTCCTACTGGATTGATACCTTGGTTCTCAAAAACTGAGGGAAATACTTACGCTACTTTGCTGCATCACCCTTTCCTCTTCAAGGGAAAACCAACACAGTGCTCAAGAGGTAGCAAGAAGGATTTCCGGCGCCGTTGTCGGGGAGGTCTTTGCTCAAGTCAAGACATACCGAGTACCCATCACAAACTCATCTCCCTCGCATTACATTATTTTCCGTTTGCCTCTCGTTTTCCTCTCCCCCACTTCACCCTTGCCATTTTATTCGCCCTCTCTTTTCTGTTTGCTTCTTTTTTGCTTGCCTCTTGGGTGCTTGTGTGTTGGATTGCTTGTCACGATGGCTCAAGATAATACCAAATTGCGTGACTTTTACAATACCAACAATACTGATTTCCTTAGCACTCCGATTGCTCCTCTTAATGATGCTTAATCTTGTGAAATCAATGTTGCTTTGTTGAATCTTGTTATGAAAGATCAATTCTCCGGCCTTCCTAGTGAAGATGTCGCTACTCATCTAAACAACTTTGTTGATTTGTGTGATATGCAAAAGAACAAAGACACGGATAATGATATTGTTAAATTGAAGTTATTTCCATTTTCACTTAGAGATCGTGCTAAAACTTGGTTTTCGTCTTTGCCTAATAATAGTATTGATTCATGGAATAAGTGCAAAGATGCTTTTATCTCTAAGTATTCTCCTCCTGCTAATATCATCTCTCTTAGAAATGATATTATGATTTTTAAGCAACTAGATCATGAGCATGTTGCACAATCTTGGGAGAGGATGAAATTAATGATTCGCAATTGCCCTACACATGGTTTGAATTTATGGATGATCATACAAAATTTTTATGCCAGATTGAATTTTGTTTCTAGAAATCTTTTAGATTCGGCAGCGGGAGGCACTTTTATGGAAATCACTTTAGGAGAAGCTACTAAACTCCTAGATAATATTATGGTTAATTATTCTCAATGGCACACTGAAAGATCTACTAGTAAAAAAGTTCATGCGATAGAAGAGATTAATGTTTTGAGTGGAAAGATGGATGAACTTATGAAATTGTTTGCTATTAAGAGTGCTCCTATTGATCCTAATGATATGACTTTGTCTACTTTGATTGAGAATAATAATGAATCTATGGATGTGAATTTTGTTGGTAGGAATAATTTTGGTAACAACGCGTATAGAGGAAACTTTAATTCTAGGCCGTTCCCTAGTAATTCCTCTAATAATTATGGTAATTCCTACAACAACTCTTATGGAAATTTTAATAATATGCCCTCTAATTTTGAGAATAGTGTTAAAGAATTTATGATCTCTCAAAAGAATTTCAATGCTTCGCTTGAAGAAAAATTGCTTAAAGATGATGAATTGGCTAGGAACGTTGATAGACTTTCTCTTGATGTTGATTCTTTGAAACTTAGATCTATTCCACCTAAGCATGATATCAATGAGTCTCTTAAAGCCATGAGAATTTCCATTGATGAGTGCAAATAAAGAACCGCTAGGATGCATGCTAAGAAAGATTGCTTTGTAAAAGCGTGTTCTTCTAGTTTCCTTGAAAATAATGATGAAGGTCTAAAAGTAATTGATGTGTCCCCTATTAAATCTTTTTTTTGCAATATGAATCTTGATAATGATGGGACTGGAGATGAGTCAAGTTAGAAGGCGTCCCAATGATTCGGAGTTTTTAGATCTTGATGCTAAATTTGGTACAAGTAGTATTGTAGAGGTCAAAACTTTAAATAGCAATGAACCCACTATTTTGGATTTCAAGGAATTTAATTAAGACAATTGTTCTTTAGTAGATTGTATTTCCTTGTTGCAATCCGTGTTGAATTCTCCTCATGCTTATAGTCAAAATAAGGCTTTTACCAAACATATCGTTGATGCTTTGATGCAGTCTTATGAGGAAAAACTTGAATTGGAAGTTTGTATACCTAGAAAACTTTATGATGAGTGGGAACCTACTATAAAAATTAAAATTAAAGATCATGAATGATATGCTTTGTGTGATTTGGGTGCTAGTGTTTCCATGATTCCAAAAACTTTATGTGATGTGCTAGGTTTCCGTGAATTTGATGATTGCTCTTTAAATTTGCACCTTGCGGATTCCACTATTAAGAAACCTATGGGAAGGATTAATGATGTTCTTATTGTTGCCAATAGGATTTATGCACCCGTAGATTTCATTGTTCTTGATATAGATTGCAATTTTTCATGCCCTATTATTCTTCGTAGACCTTTCCTTAGAACGATTGGTGCAATTATTGATATGAAGGAAGGGAATATTAGATTCCAATTTCCATTAAGGAAAGGCATGGAACACTTTCCTAGAAAGAAATTCAAATTACCTTATGAATCTACTATGAGAGCCACTTATGAATTGAATACCAAAGATGACAATACTTAGATATATCCTTGCTTTTATGCCTAGCTAGGGGCGTTAAACGATAGCGCTTGTTGGGAGGCAACCCAATTTTATTTTTGTTTCTAGCTTTCTGCTTCTGTTTAGTAATAAATAATTCATCTAGCCTCTTTTTAGATGTGGTTTTATGTTTTAATTAGTGTTTGTGCCAAGAACCTATAGGATCATCTTGGGTGATAGTTAATTTGATTCTGCTGAAAAACAGAAACTTTTGACACACGAGAATAATTTTAATAAATCACAAAAACGTGCTTTTGAGTTGATTCTTTTTGATGTAGATAAATAGACAAATTGTCTAGGACTTCCTATTTTGGTAGGATTTTTAGAGTTCCAGAAGTATTCTAAAGTTACAGATTGCTATAGACTGTTTTATTTTTGACAGATTCTGTTTTTCGCGTGTTGTTTGCTTATTTTGATGCATCTATGGCTAGTATCGGGGGGTATGAACCATAGAGAAGTTGGAATACAGTAGTTTTAACACCAATATAAATAAAGAATGAGTTCATTACAGTACCTTAAGTGGTGGTTTTTCTTTCTTGCACTAATGGAGCTCATGAGATTTCCTATTAAGTTTTGTGTTGTGAAGTTTTCAAGTTTTGGGTAAAGATTTGATGGACTATGGAATAAGGAGTGGCAAGAAACTAAGCTTGGGGATGCCCATGGCACCCCAAGATAATCCAAGGACAACCAAAAGCCTAAGCTTGGGGATTCCCCGGAAGGCATCCCCTCTTTCGTCTTCGTCTATCGGTAACTTTACTTAGAGATATATTTTTATTCGCCACATGATATGTGTTTTGCTTGGAGCGTCTTGTATGATATGGGTCTTTTCTTTTTAGTCTACCACAATCATCCTTGCTGTACACACTTTTTGGGAGAGACACACATGATTCAGAATTTATTAGAATACTCTATGTGCTTCACTTATCTCTTTTGAGCTAGACAATTTTTGCTCTAGTGCTTCACTTATATCTTTTTAGAGCACGACGGTGGCTTAATTTTGTAGAAATTGTTGATCTATAATGCTTCACTTATATTATTTTGAGAGTCTTTTAGAACAGCATGGTATTTGCCATGGTTATAGAATTGGTCCTAGAATGATGGGCATCCAAGTTGGGTATAATAAAAACTATCATAGAAAGTGCATTAAACACTGATCAATTTGATGCTTGATGATTGTTTTGAGATATAAAGGTGGTAATGTTAGAGTCATGCTAGTTGGGTAATTATGAAATTGAGAAATACTTGTGTGAAGGTTGGCAAGTCCCGTAGCATGCACGTATGGTAAAAGTTGTGTGACAAATTTGTTGCATGGGGTGCTCCTTTAATTGTCTTCCTTATGTGTGGAGGTCGGGATCACACGATGGTTAACTCCTACCAACCCTTCCCCTAGGACCATGCGTAGTAGTACTTTGCTTCGAGGGCAAGTAAACTTTTGCAATAAGTATATGAGTTCTTTATGACTAATGTGAGTCCATGGATTATACGCACTCTCACCCTTCCACCATTGCTAGCCTCTATTATGCCGTGCAACTTTCGCCGATATCATGCACCCACCATTTACCTTCCTCAAAACAGCCACCATACCTACCTATTATGGCATTTCCATAACCATTACGAGATATATTGCCATGCAACTTTCCACCGTTCCATTTATTATGACACGCCCCATCATTGTCATATTGCTCTTTGCATGATCATGTAGTTGACATCGTATTTGTGGCAAGACCACCTTCATAATTTTTCATACATGTCACTCTTGGTTCATTGCATATCCCGGTACACCGCCGGAGGCATTCACGTAGAGTCATATTTTGTTCTAAGTATTGAGTTGTAATTCTTGAGTTGTAAATCAATAAAAGTGTGATGATCTTCATTATTAGAGCATTGTCCCAAGTGAGGAAAGGATGATGAAGACTATGATTCCCCACAAGTCGGGATGAGACTTCAGACTTTATAAAAATAAAAGAGGCCAAAGAAGCCCAAATAAAAAAAAGAGAAAAAAGGCCAAAGAAGCCCACCAAATAAAAAAGAGAGAAAAGAGAGAAGGGACAATGTTACTATCCTTTTTCCACACTTGTGCTTCAAAGTAACACCATGATCTTCATGATAGAGAGTCTCCTATGTTGTCACTTTCATATACTAGTGGGAATTTTTCATTATAGAACTTAGTTGTATATTCCAATGATGGGATTCCTCAAAATGCCCTAGGTCTTCATGAGCAAGCAAGTTGGATGCACACCCACTTAGTTTCTTTTGTTGAGCTTTCATACATTTATACCTCTAGTGCATCCTTTGCATGGCAATCCCTACTCACTCACATTGATATCTATTAATGGGCATCTCCATAGCCCGTTAATGCGCCTAGTTGATGTGAGACTATCTTCTCCCTGTTTGTCTTCACAACCACCACCCTATTCCACATATAGTGCTATGTCCATGGCTTGCGCTCATGTATTGCGTGAGAGTTGAAAAAGCTGAAGTGCGTTAAAAAGTATGAACCAATTGCTTGGCTGAAACCGGGGTTGTGCATGATGGGAGTATTTTGTGTGATGAAAATGGAGCATGGCCTAACTATATGATTTTGTAGGGATGAGCTTTCTTTGGCTATGCTATTTTGATAAGACATGATTACTTGTTAGTATGCTTGAAGTATTACTATTTTTATGTTTTATAAACTTTTATCTTGAATCATTTGGATCTGAACATTCATGCCACAATAAAGAAAATTACATTGAGAAATATGCTAGGTAGCATTCCACATCAAAAATTCTATTTTTATCATTTACCTACTCGAGGACGAGCAGGAATTAAGCTTGGGGATGCTTGATACGTCTCCAACGTATCTATAATTTTTGATTGTTCCATGCTATTATATTACCCGTTTTGGATGTTTATGGGCTTTACTTTACACTTTTATATCATTTTTGGGACTAACCTACTAATCGGAGGCCCAACTCGAATTGTTGTTTTTTTGCCTATTTCAGTGTTTTGAAGAAAAGGAATATCAAACGGAGTCCAAATGGAATGAAACCTTCGGGAGCGATCTTTTTGGAACAAACGCAATCCAGGAGACTTGGAGTGGACGTCAAGAAGCAGCCGAGGCGGCCACGAGGCAGGAGGGCGCGCCCTAGGGGGGTGGGCATGCCCCCCACCCTCATGGGCCCCTCGTGGATCCCCTGACCTACCTCCTTCGCCTATATATACTCTCGTACCCTAAAAACATCCAGGAGCACCATGAAAAACTATTTCCACCGCCGCAACCTTCTGTATCCGCGAGATCCCATCTTGGAGCCTTCGCCGGCGCTCCGCCGGAGGGGGAATCGACAATGGAGGGCCTCTACATCATCTCCAAGGCCTCTCCGATGAGTTGTGAGTAGTTTACCACAGACCTTCGGGTCCATAGTTATTAGCTAGATGGCTTCTTCTCTCTCTTTGAATCTCAATATAAAGTTCTCCTCGATCGTCTTGGAGATCTATTCGATGTAGCTCTTTTTGCGGTGTGTTTGTCGAGATCCGATGAATTGTGGGTTTATGATCAAGTTTATCTATGAGAAATAATTGAATCTCCTCTGAATTATTTTATGTGTTATTGGTTATCTTTGCAAGTCTCTTCGAATTATCAGTTTGGTTTGGCCTACTAGATTGATCTTTCTTGCAATGGGAGAGTGCTTAGCTTTGGGTTCAATCTTGCGGTGTCCTTTCCCAGTGACAGTAGGGGAAGCAAGGCACGTATTGTATTGTTGCCATCGAGGATAAAAAGATGGGGTTTATATCATATTGCTTGTGTTTATCCCTCTACGTCATGTCATCTTTCTTAATGCGTTACTCTGTTTTTATGAACTTAATACTCTAGATGCAGGTAGGAGTCGGTCGATGTGTGGAGTAATAGTAGTATATGTAGAATCATTTCGTTCTACTTGTTGCAGACGTGATGCCTATATACATGATCATGCCTGGATAATCTCATAACTATGCACTTTTCTATCAATTGCTCGACAGTAATTTGTTCACCCACCGTAATACTTATGCTATCTTGAGAGAAGCCACTAGTGAAACCTATGGCCCCCGGGTCTATCTTTTATCATATAAGTTTCCAATCTACTTTTATTTGCAATCTTTACTTTCCAATCTATATCATAAAAACACCAAAAATATTTATCTTATCTTATTATCTCTATCAGATCTCACTTTCACAAGTTACCGTGAAGGGATTGACAACCCCTTTATCGTGTTGGTTGCGAGGTTCTTGTTTGTTTGTGTAGGTACGAGGGACTTTTGAGGAGCCTCCTACTGGATTGATACCTTGGTTCTCAAAGAACGAGGGAAATACTTATGCTACTTTGCTGCATCACCCTTTCCTCTTCAAGGGAAAACCAACGCAGTGCTCAAGACGTAGCAGCCGCCGCCAGAGGAAGCCAATGGGAAAGCCATCAGTCATTAAGAGGACGGATGCGGTGGGCACTCCCAGGGAAATTGGTTGGAGCAAGAATATAATAAACAACACAAGGATACGATGTGTAGCTCGAAAGCACGTGGACTGTCATGTCGACCTCCATCTACGACGAGGAGGCGCCTAACTCTTGATTTCTTAGTGTGATGGTGGAATGGGCTTTAGTAGAGAGTTCCAACTCTTTAATTAATCCATCCCATTTTCTTTTGCATTGTGTAATCCATGATGTAACTCTCTTGACCTAAGTCATTCCCCTCGGCGTCGCTCCCTCGGGGCGACACTGGAGGTGAACTAAACTAGCCGCTACCGCCACTTACTCCCACATCTCCTTGCACTCGCCGCCGCCAGAGAAAGCCAGTGGGAAAGTAGACGGTCCTTCCGAGGACGATGGCGGCGGGCCAATCGATCCGGGTGCAAGTCTCGGCCCACATGAATAGATGGGGGAACTCCTCCGCTTCGGTGTTGTGTTGGTGAGCAGCGCGAGTGGTGGGGCTAGGGCGACGCGTTGATTTATGGGCCGGAGCACGCGGTGCTAGTGCGGGGTGGTCTTGACGGTGTCGGCGGCACCGCGCCAAGGGGAGCTCGATCTGGATACCTGTAGAACTAAATATCTGCAGCAGAGTGATCAGTAGCACAATAATATGATAGTTTGGTAGCAGTGGTTGATACGTCTCCGTCGTATATACTTTTCCAAACACTTTTGCCCTTGTTTTGGACTCTAACTTGCATGATTTGAACGGAACTAACCCGGACTAACGCTGTTTTCAGCAGAACTGCCATGGTGTTATTTTTGTGCAGAAATAAAAGTTCTCGGAATGACCTGAAAATCCACGGAGAAACTTTTTGGAATTAATATAAAATACTGGCGAAAGAATCAGCACCAGGGGGCCCACACCCTGTCCATGAGGGTGGGGGGCGCGCCCCCTAGGGCGTGCCCCCTGCCTTGTGGGCCCCCTGGACCTCCACCGACCTCAACTCCAACTCCATATATTCACGTTCATGGAGAAAAAAAATTAGAGAGAAAGATTCATGCGTTTACGATACGGAGCCGCCGCCAAGCCCTAAACTCTCTCGGGAGGGATGATCTGGAGTCTGTTCGGGGCTCCGGAGAGGGGGATCCATCGGTGTCGTCATCATCAACCTTCCTCCATCACCAATTCCATGATGCTCACCGCCATGCGTGAGTAATTCCATAGTAGGCTTGCTGGACGATGATGGGTTGGATGAGATTTACCATGTAGTCGAGTTAGTTTTGTTAGGGTTTGATCCCTAGTATCCACTATGTTCTGAGGTTGATGTTGCTATGACTTTGATATGCTTAATGCTTGTCACTAGGGCCCGAGTGCCATGATTTCAGATCTGAACCTATCATGTTTTCATGAATATATGTGAGTTCTTGATCCTATCTTGCAAGTCTATAGTCACCTATTATGTGTTATGATCTGTTAACCCCGAAGTGACAATAATCATGATACTTACAGGTGATGACCATAGTTTGAGGAGTTCATGTATTCACTAAGTGTTAATGCTTTGGTCCGGTGCTCTATTAAAAGGAGGTCTTAATATCCCTTACACTACAAAAAAAGACACATCCGTGACATTTTGGGCCGAACGATTTTTTTTTCTGTCATACATATGACACTTCTATGACGATAATCATGACAAAACCCGGTATCATCATAGATGTGGTGGGCTCCTACTTCTATGAAAAAAAATCATGATAGAAAATGGGCTTTTCGTCCTGGGCGGGCCGGAGACGCAACTACATGACATTCTTTGGGCCGTCCATGGCGGAAAAAACCGTGGTAGAAGCGAGGGGGAGGAAAATTTCGGGGAGTTCCCGGTTACGGTGGGAGGTCGGGGGCCGAGCGATGCACGTTTCTCTCGTACACGTACGCGCATGTGTGTGAGGCGTTGGCTCTAACTGAACCCGAGTGAGGCGTTGGGCTCTAACTGAACCCGAGTGATTGCACTGCCGGCTACGCATTACTGAACCCGAGCGATCGATCGATGGTTGTTAACTGAACCCGATCGAGCGATTCCTTCGCTACTGCTGCTAACTGAAGCCGGTCGATTGGATGAACAATGA
>NC_041391.1:140947712-141094263 GCF_002162155.2 Triticum dicoccoides
TTTCGTCCGTTTTGCGGTACGCCACACCCCTCCCGATCAACAGGACCCCCGTTTCTACCGTAGGAGGTCCGTTTCCTCCGTTTTGCGGTACACCACACCCCTCCCGATCAACATGACCCCCGTTTCGACCGTAGGAGGTCCGTTTCCTCCGTTTTGCGGTACGCCACACCCCTCCCGATCAACAGGACCCCCGTTTCGACCGTAGGAGGTCCGTTTCCTCCGTTTTGCGGTACGCCAGACCCCTCCCGATGAACAGGATCCTGTTTCGAACGTGTCCGGTCGAACACAAGGCCGTTTCCTCCGTTCTGTGGTACGCCAGGCCTCGTTTCCATCGCATGTTCCATCCAAGCCCTCCCGATGAACACGACCACGCATTTCATTCCGACCCAGCCGGTTGGCTCCCCATGAACACGACGACGACGTTGTTTCTCCGTTCCGACCCAGCCATGTACACGAGCCCTGGTCGTACGTATATATGCGCGAGTAGGCGTTCGAGACCCCCCCCGTATGTACACATACATGGCCGTATTTTCTTTCTTGCGCACTGGCCGTTGTACGTACGTGTACATGCTACGTGCGCGCCTCTACTACGACTCGAGCGCGCCTCTACTACGACACGTGTGCGCCTTTACATCCACCAGTATGTACGTACACGTTCGCGACCAGAATGACAACGCTACGTACGCTTCGACTAGGTGGGTCCCGACTGTCAGGCACTTCCCTGCGTACGAAGATGTAGCTGGTGGGTCCCAGCAGTCAGGGGGGAGAATCATTTTTTTGACCGGATGCACTACCTTGCGTAAGAAGATGTAGCTGGTGGGTCCCAGCAGTCAGGGGGGCGAATCGTTTTTTTTGCCCGGACGCACTTCCTTGCGTGCGAAGATGTAGCTGGTGGGTCCCAGCAGTCAGGGGGGCGAATCGTTTTTTTGCCCGGACGCACTTCCTTGCGTCCGAAGATGTAGCTAGTGGGTCCCAGCAGTCAAGGGGGCGAATCATTTTTTTGCCCGGACGCACTTCCTTGCGTGCAAAGATGTAGCTGGTGGGTCCCAGCAGTCAGGGGGAAACGTTTTTTTTGCAAAATACAGTGGCCCGTCCGGTGGGTCCCAGCTGTCAGGTGGAGGAATAATTATTTTTCGCGTAATAAGGAGGCACTTCCTTGCTGCGGCCATGGACCCAGCTGTCAGCCTCTCCATGTACAGTCCATGTCCGATGGAAGTCGTTCCTTGACCACGTTGACCACGCCGCGCCGAGAGCACCACTGTGGTGGACGACGGTGAGGCCTAGGAAGGGGACGACGGGGAGCCGGGGAAGACGCAGCAGTGGAAGCCCGCGCGGAGAGGAGTACGAGGGTTCACTGGTTCGGCTGCGGTGTGAGGCTGCCATCACCGCAGGGCCTAGCCAGTGGTGAGAATAGTAGGGAGCGGTGAGGCCTTCGCGGCAGCACAGCCAGCCACGGGAGGCAGGAGCATGCGGCACGACCGGTGCTGGTTTGGGCGGCTGGAGCAAGAAGACCAGAGGTTGAACAAGCACTACGGTCGTTGGATGGACATCGTATGATCACTGCAGCTAGAATCGTTTATATTGACTAAGTTGACAAAGCCCTTGGTTTTTTTTGAGCAAAGACAATGCTCTTGGTATGCGTCAAAGTTAGTAGGTCCACAACTCGGATTTGGCAGAGAACATATAGCCCATTTGTGATTTGTAAGAATGTACAACCCATTTTTTAATTCTAATGGAATTTACTACAACCCATTTATAGTTTGTTAAAAGTACAACCCAACTTCAAGCTAGGACAATGATTAATAATTTCAAACAACCGCTCAAAATAGAATTCAAAAAAAATTCCCACATTATGATGGGATCCGAAATATTTTTATCCGAAATTTCTACTCAGGTTAAATATAATTTCAAAATAAAGTTGTATTACGTTAAAATCCAACGAAATATTGCGCGCGCAACAAGTAATGAAATTAAAATTTTCAAATTCCAATAATAATATATTTTTAAAACTAATTACATGTTTGGTGCATAGTTACTGCCCAGTTATTATAATTACATCCCATTTATTATTTCTTAAAGTCCATTTTCTTGTTAAGCCTAATGCATACCTCCTAGGAAAGTTTGCAGCCCAGCGGGGCGGAGAATAACAAGTTGACCCGGATATTGTGTACAACTGTCGGCCCAGTTGCATTGCTGATGTTGAAAAAAAGGCCTGTGTAGTAAAGTACAACCTAACATGGTTACTCAGCCCACATTTAGCGACGCCGGAAAGGCCCAAACAAGGCTTCTGTACAACTTTTTGAAGTCACTGAGCTCAATTAATAACTTAAGAAAAAAGTTAGATTACAGTGGAACCTAATTAAAAGCTGTCACGAGCAAATAAATAATTCAACGGGTCCCACTTGTGCGTGTGTGCGCGCGCGCGCGTGTGTGAGAGAGAGATAGAGAGAGACCCATCGGTCGATGCTTGTAAATACATCTTTCAACCATATGCATTGCTGATGCTCAGTAAAAACTTATATAGTTGACACAATCATATAGAACATCATAGCACACTGAACTTGCATACAAAAATTTCATGCAGGAGGCACAATCAGGATGGAAGTAGTGGATTGCTACGGGAAGGGCTATGTTTAAACCAACGAAGCCGTACATAACGGTTCATCGTCTTTATCAATGACGGGGAAATATCTTGAATGTTGTGCAAAGAAAACAGATAGACAACACAATAAGTTCTGCTAGCACATTAAGTTGACGTACAGCCCTTTCTAAAAAAAGTTCAGGTACAAAATTAGAGCAGGTCACAATCAAATGTACCGGCATATCAATGCTTCACACCCATAGCTCAGATTTAACTAGTATCTGACAAGATTCAGTTGTTACCTCAAATTAGAGCACATCCAGGCAGCCGACCCTGCCTCTTCTCCCAAAGAAGTAGTGGCCTCCGCTGCGCGATGGAGTAGGCCCTGTGCCATCCATCGTTCCGAGCAACACGGGGAAAGTCTGACGTTGACTCCTGTAATGGACATCGTCGATGGACCCTGGCACCAGCGGCGGCGGCAGGACTTCGATTGATGGATTGACCACTTCTTTGACATGCACGAACACTCGATACAGGTACATCCCTAACGTGGTCCGCGGCGGCCTTGGTGGCGAAGAATAGTACAACCCCGGTTCCTCCATCGATATCTCAACAGCAATCACCTTCGGTATGGTGGACGGATTCTTCATCCATGCCATAACCGTCAGAGCCCAGCTATCTGGAGGAACAAACATACTTACGAGCTCACCTCCAAGGTCGTTGATAAGCTCGTTCATGGACTCGCTGTTCCAAGCACGTCGAGGCATGCCGTGGAAGGTAAGCTTTGTTAAAAACTCAAGCTCAGAGGGCACCGAGCCCCATCCTGGGTGCCACCGATCAAAGCTCACCAGCGCGCCATCACAGAACAAACGCCAGGAAGATTCGAACACACGACTGCAGTCGAAAGTTGTCCGAAACCTGATGAAGAAATCAGCCGATGGCGGACAGACTTCGACGAGCAAGTCACTTATTTGGATGCCATGCGCAATGCCAAGAGCTTTGACAAGGTCGTCCGGTGAGACGGGAGGCCGGTCGCCGTTGATGGTTACCATCAGCACTTTGCCGGCAAACTGGTCGTCAAGCGTCGCCATGCCACTGTTGAGCGACAACACGCAGTGACCGAAGGTAGGACGGACCTCAGGATCTCCGGCTTAGAGATCCACGTTGACCAGCGACATGATTGTGCGCTTGAGTACAAGGAGTACAAGAGGGGGATTTGGGGGAACTGGAGTAGGAATCGAGATTCCAGAGGTGGGGGAGGGGCGGGAGACTGGGGATGAAAAGGTAGTATGAATTTCGAGCACGCGCTAATATGCTCTCGGCGCGCAAGCGCACGAAAACACCGGTGGCGCCCACATGTCGTCCTAAGAGTCCTTATTCTTTCTTTTTTGGAGAGACCAGCCTTTTTTTCAGGATCTTCTGAGAGCCCGGCCTGAGAGTCATAATTGACCTGTTTGGCATTGCATTACTACTCGGCCCATATTCAACGACACCTCACTGGCCCAAACAAGTGTACATCATCGAAAAGATACTGAGCTCAAATTATATAACTTGAAAAAAGGAGATATACTTTGAACACTGGAGAATGGTGATGCCCTCATTTAGCCCATCAGTAGTTCAAGACAATAAACAATTCGAAACAACGATATATACAACATTCAAACACTGACTAGTGACTACTACTGACATAAACAGCAGACATGATAGTTCATAAGAAGTCTTGCTACACCACCAAAACGCATCCATCTGCAGCGCTCAGACTCTCGTGATCCAGACGAGAATGACATTCTAAACAGAAGCAACTATTACATAGTAAGAGTGACATAGACGAGGATGACCAAATGACAAGGAATATGCATAACAAAAGAAAGAACTACCCATCCAGAACCAGCAGCAAAGACAACAAATTCATTCGAAGAGATGATCCAACACCATCATAATTTGCAGCCCCACTTCAGCGACCAGTGATCTGGATCCACCAGTACTCCACCCTTTCGATGCAACAACCCAATTACCTATCAACCTGAAGGCTTGAACCACATCACTGCCTGTCGTAATTGAGACATCCAAGGATCAAAGTTAATCTGGATGCCTTTGTCATTCTCACCTTCTTTTGCCTGCAGGCTGTATCGTTGTCAATCAGGGGAGTTTGCTCCTGAACTCCTAGGGCTCGCCGTGTAGACACAGTTTTCCATAGCAAACAGAGCCTCTCTGCCATCAAGGTCCTTGCCAACGGTGATCTCCTGGTTAATCGGATAATTGAGTCCGAGAAACAGAGAGTGTGAACCAAGGCTGTTTACCCGCCTCCAACTAAAAAATACTGATGGCCCCAACAAGCTGGTATCCTGCTCATAGACGTAACAGCCACTGTCCGGATACTCACGTATTTCACGGTGCTTGTATACAGTGGGGTTTTTGCAATATAAATTTTCCGGCTCATGTGTCCGAATGATCATCAGTCTTTTGCCGTCGTCTGATCGAGCGAGGAACCAGTTGTGCTTCCCTGTTTTTGGCAAAGGTGGTGTGATTACAAAGGGCAGTAACTATAGGGACACTACATCATATCAAAAAGGACAGGCATTGTTAATGTAAGATCAACATTGTTCAGAGTATGAGTAGGATAATGCAAGAAACAACATTGATATGTCCCTGTTGGAACTGGGAGGAAAATACAGGGAAATGTATACTGGGTTCGAAAATATAGAAGTGCCATGCATGGTTATACTCATGTTATCTCGCAATCGATTCTTCATAGGAAACTACCATGTACCATGTCATGCATGTTATGTAATCATGTTCTGTCCTCACAAACAAATTCTTCAAGGTAACTAACAGACCATGCATTGTTATATACTCGTGTTCTGTGGGCAAAAAAATTGTGAGGATATTATTCTAGCCATTGATTGCTGAAGGGCGAAGATAGGTATGTACACATGGTAAGCATTGCAGGATTTCACTACTTCCAAATATAGAGTTCTCCATATGCACATTTACTTCCCTAATGTATGGTTAGATGAAACCAACAGTGTGGTGCATGTTTCTACATCATGAAAATGAGGAAAACTAACATGGCCATTGATACACACTCATATTTAGTAGGAGCATATAGATTAATGTAAAATAAGGATAATATCCATATATTCCTAACCGTTTGATTATTCAGGGTACAAATTGGCTGTAATGACATGGTCACAATCGCATGAATTAACTCATTCCAAATATAGTTGATTTACGGCGTCTCTAATACATTGCCATAGTTCTACTCAAATTCTGCTCAAACAGGGATATGCCAATCATCACAAAAAGTTCAAACAGTGTCATGGCGTCATCATTAACATGAGACGGAAACAACTTACACGCGCCGTCCCAGCAATACATGGTGCCATCTGCTTTGTCGATCGCGTAGATGATGCCATTGTGTTCAATAGCATCACAGAAGTGTGTATCAGCTTTGACGATGATCCACTGCGAGCTGGGTTCTCTCCAGCTAAAGAAGGCACCGGCGCAAAGATAGGCGAGTCCGCGGTCGAACAAGGCAATTAGCTTGAAGTCTGCGTAAGTCGCATGTCGTGTGGGCACTTGGTAGATTACAATCTTCTGCAAAACAAGGTCCGTCGAACTGACGTGGTAATCTAGATGACTTGGACTGCGATGGTAATACTCTATATAATCCAACGGAGGAAGGATAATCTCGTGGGATGTTTGGAAGTTCACAAGCACCAACTTTTTACCGTCTTCTCTGAAGGCAGCCATCCAGTGGGAGTTCATGCCGACCCAGTACATACCTGCCAAGAAGTTTCGGGCGATGGTGATCGGATCGATGTCGAGGGAAATGATGTACGGCGACCCACTACATACCTGCAAAGAAGTTTTGGCTAATGGAGATCGGATTGAAGTCGAGGGGCATCATGTACGCCTCCGTATCAAGGTGAGCCAATCTAAGACCAGATAGCAGCAAGCGGGGTGTCTTGAAAAGCTTAGGCCTCGCTTCGACGATGGCAGTGTGCATGTCCCTCGAGCATGCAGCCAGCCGCAGGGTGCTCAACATATCGATACACGAACAACAGAGGTCGAGGATGTCACTGGGTAGATTGCTCCAATCGTGGCTCATATGGATGCTGCGTGGTTCGCGTTCGGCCATGGTGGAGTTTGAAAGGTGGGGGTTTTTGGGGGCTTGATTTACGGGGGAGAAGGCTGTCGGTGCTAGAGCAGCTAGCGAGGGAATAGTGGTACTGGGGGAGGCGAGTGAGGCGACGGTACACGGGGGCACAGTGAGATGGAGACAGAGACGGAGAAGGAGATGGAGAAGGAGATGGAGATGGAGTGGTGCTATGGGAGCGGAGAGGGAGACGAGGCGAGGCGGCAATGTGTTGTACAACAGCGGTGACAGACTGCACAGTGCACATGGTGAGGCTAACTTTGGTAACCCGAACACGCCGCGTGGACTAGTGTCAGGCGCAGGGTGTTGTCACTTCACTGTGAGGACCAGATGAATAGTATTTTAACCATCAAGTGTACCACAGTTGTACTACTACTACTACTACTACTACTACTACTACTACTACTAGTAGGAACATGAGTACTCCAGTATTGTATAGCGGAAATAGGTCTCCCATGCTAGCATGCCTGTTCACTTCATTGTTCAGGTATCATCCATATTGCGAGCAGAACCAAATTCTCGTGCATGCCCAATCAACGCCCTGCCGCGATGCATGCAGTTCTGGTGCATCAAGGACGGCATGCAGATCGTTCCACACTTGAGAAGAGGAAAAATGGAAAGGTAGAACGCGGCAGCAGAGGAAGGGAATGCTGGCTAATGAGTTTGGGAGGGGATCGAGCAGGAAGTTAATGCTCCACGCCTAAAGGTTTTGGGAAAACCTGATTTTCATAAGGTGACTTATACTCACCTAAACGGAGGGAGTATTCCTTAACCAAAGAATGTTGTGTCTCCCACTCACGCGCTCAAAAAAAAGAAGCTACGACACATTTTTTTATCTGTTTGCATAGGTCCCACCTATCAGGAAGGATTGGCACGTACACGAACAGGTTCGACTCATCAGTCTACCCGCGTAACCTTTTCGTTTAGTCTACCTAGCCGTCTAATCAATTGCCTGCACGCCACTTCTCCCATTTACTTCTCCATCGGGAACCGATTCTCCTCGGCTTCTTCACCTCCTCTTCGTCTTCATTTGCATCCAAACCCCACTGCGTTCACATTGTTTTAACCTCTTTAAATAACCATCTACTACTTTAGTTAGACTAGCCATCTAATCCTAATTCTCCAAACCATAGCCCTCCGTTCCAGCGGTTCCAAATGGCGAAAGAGATCGAGATGCAGGTTTTTAGCGTCCAACATGTCCTCATCGAAGGAGCGATGCGCATAGTTGGCACCGTCACCGTCCACCTAAGGGTTGTTCGGCAGTGGATCAACAATGTATCCAACTCCCTCGAAAAGGTAGAGACGAGGGTCATCAGTCTCGACGCAGAGTACACGGAGCGTGCCCCTGGGAAGATCCAGCGCGCCGCCGTCCTTTAGCTGTGCCTCGAAGATGACATTTTGGTGTACCGCATCATACACTCGGCCTCCATACCAGGTGAGCTTCATGATTTCTTGTCTCGGGAGGACGTATACTTCTGTGGGGCAGCCATCGAAGGGGACAAATAGAAGCTGGAGCCGTACAACCTTGATTTGAAAAGCATCGCTAACCTACAAACCAGAATCAAAATTCCTATAGAAGTTTGTGATAAACAGACACCATCCCTATTCGACGTAGCAAAATTTGTGCTCGGTACAAATCTTCAGAAGGGTGACAAGACAGTGGCATTAAGGTCGTATGGATGGGAGAATTATCCCTTGATGTACGAGCGGATAAAATATGCTGCCCTCGATGCCCGTGTGAGTTTTGAGATAGCTGCAAGGTCCAAAGAGCTTGTTGCGAAGCCATCTCCCACGGAGAATGAGAAGAAGAAGAAGAAGAAGAAGAAGAAGAAGAAGAAGAAGAAGAAGAAGAAGAAGAAGAAGAAGAAGAAGAAGAAGAAGAAGAAGAAGAAAAGGCTGCACCAGCAGGAGAGCATTATGGATAGATGAACTATTTCGTCTCTTTTAAAAAAAATATCCCCTCTCGGTGTATATTGATATAGATGGACTATTTCGATGGTGTGCATGTCTTTGGAATAGAGTAGTAGCATGGGTCCGCTTGACTATAAGGAACTATTTATCCGCATATATAGCTTTCTCTGCTACTCCTTCCAGTGATCGGTATGTAGTGCATGTGTCCGTAGACATGACAGCTTGTCCATGGAAGTTCAACTACGGCGACCATGACATTTCATCTCGCGATTCCCACGATGCCTCTCCAACCCATGGCACCACGCCCCCTGACGTGAGCCTCACCCCTCTCGGCCGCACCGCCCCTGTGCCTTTGTGTGCATGACATGTGGGCCACCTAAAATGCGGCGAGCATCAAGTTTCTACCACAGCCACACGCGATTCCCATGACGCTGTTCGAACCCATGACTCCACACGTCCCCCGACCTGCGGCTCACCCCTCTTGGCCCCACTGCCCCTCTGCCTTCGGGAGCATTACATGTGGACCAGTCACCTATCGGGTCCACATGTTATTGACTCAAAGACGCTGAAGCTCAGTACCGACGGCCCTGAGAGGGAAATGTAATTCCTGTGCCAGGGCTTGTGGTGCTCCCGTAGCACGAACTCGTGCCAAACTTGAGATTTGTTTCTTTACTATACATGCACGCAATGATTTAATGGACATTGTAATCTCAACATGTGATGGGGAGCTCAAAATTTGAATTTGAAACTTATAAAACGAAAAGATTCAAAACAAATAAACTGGGAGAGAGGGAGTATATCGTAGGATGTGTCTCATACAAAATAAGTCCCCTGGTTTGTCACCGCAGAGATGCGGTTAGAAAGGAGCACATCGTCTTCCTACTCGTACGGCAACAAATCGGCCGCAGACAACATGGTCCGCCTTTGACCTCCATGTGCAAGGTTTGTGCTATCTTATTCAATCTCATCGTGGTTCCATCGTACCAATTCATGCGGTGGGCCGTTGCATGGCTGATCCCAATGCTAGACAAAGTTTCTACGGGAACGGTGTCACCATTGTAAATGTTGTGCAAATTGATGTTGGTACCCTCCCGTACATATGCAAGCCAATCTCCACTCGCACCGAGCCTAACCTGTGAAACAGTGGGCAGGGGGAGAATTTGGAAATGGACACGGAAGTAGTCTTAGAATGCATTTACTACGTGATCAAACTCATCTTACCCCTCAACGTCAGCATCTCAAGGGGCGTCAACTTGCAACTACGGCCACGCCGCGCTGGAGAGACCCCCAAGGAAACATCCTCGTGTGTTCCATGGAACATCAAGATGCATTTGTATGAGTAGTTTATCTTGTGAGAGAAAAGGATGAAGGAGGGAAGGCCTCTAGAGATAGAGATGGACACTACTACTACCAATGTGCTGGCCCGTGCGTTGCAATGGATCCAAAGTAGTAGAATAATACTTGTTCACGTGCTTGAAATATAAACACTCTAGTTTTGATATACATGTGTCAGCAGACATGACAACTTGTCCATGGAAGTTGAACCACGATGATCATCACGTTTCTTGTTTCTACCACTGCCACAACCACACGCGATTCCCACGACACCGCTCCAACCCACGGCACGACATCCCCCGACGTGGACATGGATCCTCTGACATGGCTATCACTGCCTTGCCCTGCCTTTCCTTCGCTGACAGGTGGGCCAGCCGCATTTAAGGTCCGCATGTCATTGACTCATAGGCCGGGCACTAAGCCACTGAAGTTCGGTCCCGTGGGCCCCGAGAGGGAAATGTAACTCCTGCGGCAGGCCTTGTGGTGCTCCCGCGGTATGAGCTCGTGCCAAAACTGGAATTTGTTTCTTACTACTACCAACTAGTACTAGTAAGGTACATGTGCATTGCACGCATGAGATTCTGGTGGTTTGTGCATTATGCTTCTACATGTGGAGTTTCCTGGATTCTAACATGTGGCAAAATCTGGTGGAATGTAAGGTTAGGAAAGTTTGATTAACTTAGGTGAGTGTTTGGTTCAAGCCACACCTTAGGCAAGCCACACTAAGGCCCCACATGACATACACACAAAAAATGTGGCAAGATTCCCTTAGGCTTGCCAACTTGTGGCTCTCATTTTGAAGAACTAATAACTTTGCCTAAGCTTAGTTGTGGCAAAGTTAGTCATGAATTAAGGGGCTGTTTGGTTCTTAGCCACACCTTGCCACACTTTGCCACACCTAACCTTAGGCAAGTTTGACCAAGTTAGGTAGGTGTTTGGTTCTAGCCACACCTAAGGCAAGGATTTTTTATGAGCAGCGAGCCCCACATGTCATAGACATAAAAAGTGTGGCAAGATGCCCTTAGGCAAGCCAAAGTGTGGCTAACAATTTGAGCAACTCAACTAAGGCAAGTGTGGCAAAAATCATGTGGCAATATATGGCAAAGAAAGTCACAATCCAAACAACCCCTAAGTTCAACCATGGAGTCTTCTAGATTATACATGTGGCAGAATCTGGTGGATGATATCCAATGGCCAGTAGTGCTCGGATTTGCCATCTTTGTACCGTCGGATTGGCTTCATCCAACGACCAACTTTCAAAGTTTTTTCAAACACTATATATGGGGTATAGACATAGATGTGCCGGTCCGTTGCAATGGATCCAAAGTATATCTATTTAGTGGAGTGCACTCTAAACACATTATCTATTTATTTTTCTCTAACCTTTCATAGCCATGCAACCAAGCCACATAAGCTTCATGGGTGCCCCCCACATCATATTATTCATACTACATTGATTGAAAAAAAGACAAATCACCCAAAACAAGATCTTCCCGTTTTTTGTTCCTACGATGTTGTGTCGTGCACGTACCTACTAGTTGTATAGTGGTAGTACTAGTAACAAAGTTAGGAGTACAAACTTGGTACTAGTAGGAGTAGTACTAGTACGGAATGCTCCTACTCTATCAACGAGCCCCATCTGACACCAAATTTCTTGGCTTCGGTGCTACAGCTAGATCTTCCCCTCATTTCTGTTTTCCAACCCGGCGGCAGGCGGGGTGCCGGTTTTCTCAATGGCGGTCCCACATGAAAGTGAAAATTCTAGGCAACACGCCTTCCCTAAGCTATGTGTCGTGCCGGACGGGCCGTGGAGTACTCCCGATTCCCGGGCGTGTGGGGGTGCGACGCGAACGCGGCAGGCCTTTTCCTTTTACTAGCAATGTGCCCGTGTGTTGCGACGGATCCAAAGTAGTAGAATAGTAGTATTTGTTCACAAACTTGAAAGAAATCACTATTGTTTTGATATACTCCTAATATATTACTCCCTCCGTACCTAAATATTTGTCTTTTTGAGTTTTTCAAATGGACTATCACATACGGATTATATAGACATATTCTAGTGTTTCTAGCAAGATGCCCGCGCGTTGCACGAAGTTGATGGAAAAGGTAAGCACAACTTATAAATTGACGGATGGAGTACTAGTTATAGTGATGCATATAATTAAGCAAAGGGATCACACATGTCGGTATTGACTGGAACGAGAATGCAACATCACAATAAGAATTAAGGCCACGATGATGCGGTCGCAGTGGTGGTTACAGAAGGCAAGAAGAAAGATGGATCCATGAACGTACGACCTACTCCTCCTCAAGTTAGTGCACCGGGCCACCGACCGGCGGCTAAGGAGCAGCGGCTTTTGTGGCGAGGTCGAGGTGCTTCTCAGCAAAGGCATCCAAGGCTTCCAGCTGGTTGAGGAAGGCCAACGTTGTAGCGTCCTCACTGGCCTTGTAGATACCTATGTACATGATTTGTTCGTACACGTGGATGTGTAGGTCGACAAATTCTTGCAGGGCGAGGCGCCTCGCGGCGAGCGTGACCTCCAGGTGGACATTCTTCATGGCGTCGGCGGGCAGTCGCAGGGCCACCAGTGCTTGAAAGAGGTTCCGGCCATGAAGGCCGATTAGGGTGGCATGCAATGAGGAGCCCGGGCGCGCGGGCTGGAGGAGTACGGCGATGTCGTCCGTGAGCTTCTTGAGGACGGTGAACTTGTTGCTGGTGGCAACGATCATCTGGTCCAACTGAGAGTCATAGTTGGCGTCGATGGCGGCCATCCACCAGCCGGTCTCCAACACGGTTTGGAGACGATCCTCGGCGCCATGCCGTAGGCTGGCGTCGTGGACCATCTGGCGCAGCTGCTGGCCGCTCGCGCGCATCGCCGCCATGGGTCTGGAGTGAGCTCTTTTGCGCTTAGTGTAGGTGCCTAGGCAAATGCTTAGGTGCATACGATGTGGTAGGTGCATTGGAATGGAGGGGCGCCTTTATATGAGGGCAATGAGGGCAAACTGCGTTGCATTCACATCGTGCAACCTCTTTTCCTGGACCACCTCCCATTACTTCCCTCATGCATTAATTGAAGGAGGATGCATTGGCCGTTCAACATATCGGGAACCGCTACTCCCTCCCTCGTCTGCATTAAAGCCGTATAGGGAACTGCGCCGCCCGCTGTCAAATCGAATACTCCCTCCGTCTAGGTGAGTATTAAGTCATCTTACGAAAACCAAATAGTAAACACATAGGCGTGGTGCATTAACTCTCACGTTGTTTCTTATTTTTTGACATAAATAGAGGAATAAACCAATAAGAGATGTGGGGCTTGTATGCTTTTAATGACTTGAGACTATCAAACATGACATGCAGTGGTCAGCTTGTTGCACAAGAACAAATACAACCCACGTCAGCACACACGCATCTTATAGCATCACATCCAATGGCTATACAAGATGAATGAGACCAAATTATATCTCATCTAGATGAGTTCTAGCAAAACTGTATTAATAGTACTTAGTACTCCTGCGCCATGTATCATATATTAGTATCACGTAGTACTTTATTTATTGCCATGTATGACACATAGTACTCAACTCTCTCTCTTTCTTCATTTAATTCTATGGCACCTCATCAAAATTGCTAAGGCTAGTACCATTAACACCAGCCTTAGCAAATACTCCCTAAACATTAAGTTCTCTCGTTTTCCTCTCCACCTTGGTCACCTAGACGGAGGGAGTATACTGCGCGGTAGGAGGCGGGGCAGTTCCGCCTAGTCGGTTCGACAGAGACGCGAGAAGACGAGGGAGTAGGCTGCTGCAAACGTAGGGCTGTGTGATTTGACATCGAGTTACTGCTGGATAGGTGGGGCCCAGTGATTTGACTTGCCATTATCATTTTAACTGCGGCGCTACGATCGGCGCGAGTCTCCCAATTCCTGACCACCTCCATACAGGTGCCTCTCCCAATGCTCCACCATGTAGTAGAGGCTGACTCTTGCATGAGAGCCCACTTCTCCACTTTTTCCTTGCCTCTCTTTCCTCCACATATGCAAAAATGCCATGTAAAGCGCACTATTGTACTTAGGTTGGTCGTAATGGAGAGTATCATATACTAGTATCATGCATATGATACTTTTGTATGATACTACATCCGTAATGCATAGTATCATGTGTTGGTATCATAGGATAGTTTATTTATTGTCATGCATGGCACATAGTAGCACATCATTTAATATGATACTACAGTAAGTATCATATTATGATACTCAACTCTCTTTTTTTTCATTTAATTCAACATCACCTTATCAAGATTGCATAGTTGGCATGCATGATACTACTCCCATTACAAGCAGCCTTACTTGCTCCTACAAGTGCCAAGCTTGCCACATAGGCATAAAGTCTGATGTGGCAAGTTAATCAAGAAGAGAGAGACTAGTTTGGTGACCCAAGGAAGAAACGGTGCTAAGCGCGTGTACCTAGGTGAAAAGACAATTTTGAGTCTATAGCTAATTAAATGAAGCAAAGTTAGCAACACCATTTCATTGGAAGAGGTCACTCCTTGGCAAATGCAATAAATACTAGTACTCCCTGTGTCCTAGTGTCAAAAACATTCTTATATTATGGGACAGAGGGAGTACGAAGAAAGAGATAGAGAGGAGTAATAAAAATACACTTATAGCCAACCTTATAGCTAACCTTGTTGTAGTATGAGTTACTAAGTGATGACTATGTATGACATGCCAACATCAGATAGCCTAACGCACTGTGTTAAATCTCCAACGGTGCGACCGCGCGAGCGACGCGACCGTCGTGGTAGGCGCGACCATGATACGGGCTGCTGGCAGCCCTTGGATCTAAGATCAAACGGTCGCATGCTAAGTTGCTGAAAATTTGCAGAATAACCCTCCAGGATAGGTGTCGGTGTCAAAACCGGCGGATCTTGGGTAGGGGGTCCCGAACTGTGCGTCTAGGCGGATGGTAACAGGAGACAAGGGACACGATGTTTTTACCCAGGTTCGGGCCCTCTCAATGGAGGTAAAACCCTACTCCTGCTTGATTAATATTGATGATATGGGTAGTACAAGAGTAGATCTACCACGAGATCAGAGAGGCTAAACCCTAGAAGCTAGCCTATGGTATGATTGTTGTTCGTCCTATGGACTGAAACCCTCCGGTTTATATAGACACCGGAGAGGGCTAGGGTTACACAGAGTCGGTTACAATGGGAGGAGATCTACATATCCGTATCGCCAAGCTTGCCTTCCACGCCAAGGAAAGTCCCATCCGGACACGAGACGAAGTCTTCAATATTGTATCTTCATAGTCCAGGAGTCCGTCCAATGGTTATAGTCCGGTCATCCAGACACCCCCTAATCCGGGACTCCGTCAGTAGCCCCTGAACCAGGCTTCAATGACGACGAGTCCGGCACGCAGATTGTCTTCGGCATTGCAAGGTGGGTTCCTCCTCCGAATACTTCATAGAAGATTTTGAACACAAGGATAGAGTCCGGCTCTGCAAAATAAGTTCCACATATCACCGTAGAGAGAATAATATTTGTACAAATCTAATCTGCTGACGTATTCCATAGCGTGACATCACACCATGGCCAAGCCTTTACTCGAGTCGTTTACTGTCCCACCTCAGCGTGTTTAGCGAGGCGGTTTCCTTGGCACGTCTTGTCAAAGCAGAGATCGTGTCCCCTTATTCCGGGATTCTCATCAATATGGGCGTGGGTAACCCAACCGTGCCATTAATCACGGCGCTTGGGAGATAAGCGAGTTTTACCAGGCTGGTATAGATTTGTCCGCCCATATAAGGGGATAAGGATCCACATTTTCCATCTACGCCTTCTTCCTCCTTTGCTTATCCATCTCCGTGCACTCGAGCTCCAGCGCCCAAGTCCGCACTTCCCACCTCGACCTTCTCCAGCCATGTCCGGGGGCTCATTGTTGGGGAACGTAGCAGAAATTCAAAATTTTCCTACGTGTCACCAAGATCTATCTATGGAGAAACCAGCAACGAGGGGAAGGAGAGTGCATCTACATACCCTTGTAGATCGCTAAGCGGAAGCGTTCAAGAGAACGTGGTTGAAGGAGTCGTACTCATCGTGATCCAAATCACCGGAGATCCTAGTGCCGAACGGACGGCACCTCCGCGTTCAACACACGTACAGTCCGGTGACGTCTCCCATGCCGTGATCCAGCAAGGAGAGAGGGAGAGGTTGAGGAAGACTCCATCCAGCAGCAGCACAACGGCGTGGTGGTGGTGGAGGAGCATGGCAATCCTGTAGGACTTCGCCAACCACCGCGGGAGAGGAGAAGGGAGAGAGGTAGGGCTGCGCCAAGGAGAGGTCAAACTCATATGTTGGCAGCCCTCAAGACCTCAACTATATATAGCGGAGAGGGTGGGGGGTGCGCCCCCCTAGGGTTTCCACCCCAAGGGGTGCGGTTGCCCCCAATCCCATCTAGGGTGGCGGCCAAGGGGGGGGGGGAGAGGGGAAACTTGCCCCCCAAGTTAGGTGGGTGCGCTCCCTCCCCCAACCCTAGGCGCCTTGGGCCCTTGTGGGGGGTGCACCAGCCCACCAGGGGCTGGTCCCCTCCCACACTTGGCCCATGCAGCCCTCAGGGGCCGGTGGCCCCACCTGGTGGACCCCCGGGACCCTCCCGGTGGTCCCGGTACCCTCCCGGTGGTCCCGGTACGTTACCGATAAAACCCAAAAGTTTTCCGGTGACCAAAACAGGACTTCCCATATATAAATCTTTACCTTCGGACCATTCCGGAAATCCTCGTGACATCCGGGATCTCATCCGGGACTCTGAACAACATTCTATAACCACATACAAATTTCCTTTATAACCCTAGCGTCATCGAACCTTAAGTGTGTAGACCCTACGAGTTCGAGAATCATGCAGACATGACCGAGACGTTCTCCGGTCAATAACCAACAGCGGGATCTGGATACCCATGTTGGCTCCCACATGTTCCACGATGATCTCATCAGATGAACCACGATGTCAAGGACTCAGTTGATCCCGTATACAATTCCCTTTGTCTAACGGTATTGTACTTGCCCGAGATTCGATCGTCGGTATACCAATACCTTGTTCAATCCTGTTATCGGCAAGTCTCTTTACTCGTTCCATAACACATCATCCCGTGATCAACCCCTTGGTCACATTGTGCACATTATGATGATGTCCTACCGAGTGGGCCCAGAGATACCTCTCCGTTTACACGGAGTGACAAATCCCAGTCTTGATGCCAACCCAACAAACACTTTTGGAGATACCTGTAGTGCACCTTTATAGCCACCCAGTTACGTTGTGACGTTTGGTACACCAAAGCATTCCTACGGTATCCGGGAGTTGCACAATCTCATGGTCTAAGGAAATGATACTTGACATTAGAAAAGCTTTAGCATACGAACTACGATCTTTGTGCTAGGCTTAGGATTGGGTCTTGTCCATCACATCATTCTCCTAATGATGTGATCCCGTTATCAATGACATCCAATGTCCATGGCCAGGAAACCGTGACCATCTGTTGATCAACGAGCTAGTCAACTAGAGGCTCACTAAGGACATGGTGTTGTCTATGTACCCACACATGTATCTGAGTTTCCTATCAATACAATTATAGCATGGATAATAAACGATTATCATGAACAAGGAAATATAATAATAACTAATTTATTATTGCCTCTAGGGCATATTTCCAACAGTCTCCCACTTGCACTAGAGTCAATAATCTAGTTCACATCGCTATGTGATTAACACTGATAGGTCACATCGCCATGTGACCAACATCCAAAGAGTTTACTAGTGTCACTAAACTAGTTCACATCACCATGTGATTAAGACTCAATGAGTTCTGGGGTTTGATCATGTTTTCCTTGTGAGAGAAATTTTAGTCAATGGGTCTGCAGTATTCAGATCCGTATGTACTTCGCAATTCTCTAGGTCATATTGTAAGTGCTGCTTCCACGCTCCACTTGGAGCTATTCCAAATGGTTGCTCCACTATACGTATCCGGTTTGCTACTCAGAGTCATTCAGATAGGTGTTAAAGCTTGCATCGTTGTAACCCTTTACGCCGAACTCTTTATCACCTCCGTAATCGAGAAACAAATCCTTATTCCTCTAAGGATAATTTTGACCGCTATCTGGTGATCCACTCCTTGATCACCTTTGTACCCTCTTGCCAGACATGTGGCAAGGCACACATCAGGTGCGGTACTTAGCATAGCATACTGTAGAGGCTATGTCTAAAGCATAGGGGACGACCTTCGTCCTTTCTCTCTTTTCTGCCATGGTCGAGCTTTAAGTCTTAACTTCATGGAAGGATCGCTGGAGCTAGCATACCTTTTAGCATCCTTAGGATCGACAAAAACTTTCTGATTGTATCACATATAACTTTTCCTTACGAAAACTGGTAAGGAAACTCATTTTGACATCCATCTGCCAGATTTCATAAATGCAGCTAATGCTAACATGATTCCAACGGACTTAAGCATCGCTACGGATGAGAAAATCTCATTGTAGTCAACTCCTTGAACTTGTGAAAAACTCTTCGCCACAAGTCGAGCTTCATATACGGTGACATTACCATCCACGTCCGTTTTCTTCTTAAAGATCCATTTATCTCAATGGCTTGCCGAACATCGGGCAAGTCCACCAAAGTCCATGCTTTGTTCTGATACATGGATCCTATCTCAGATTTCATGGCCTCTAACCATTTGTTGGAATATGGGCCCACCATCGCTTCTCCATAGCTCGTAGGTTCATTGTTGTCTAGCAACATGACCTCTAAGACAGGATTGTGTACCACTCTGAAGTAGTATGCATCCTTGTCACCCTACGAGGTACGGTAGTGACTTGATCCGAAACTTCATGATCACTATCATAAGCTTCTACTTCAATTGGTGTAGGTGCCACAGGAACAACTTCCTGTGCCCTGCTACACACTAGTTGAAGTGACGGTTCAATAACCTCATCAAGTCTCCACCATCCTCCCACTAAATTCTTTCGAGAGAAACTTTTCCTCGAGAAAGGACCCGTTTCTAGAAACAATTACTTTTGCTTCCGGATCTGAGATAGGAGGTATACCCAACCATTTTGTGTATCCTATGAAGATGTATTTATCCGTTTTGGGTTCGAGCTTATCACGATGAAACCTTTTCACATAGGCGTCGCAGCCCCAAACTTTCAAGAAACGACAACTTAGGTTTCTCCAAACCATAGTCCAAACGGTGTCGTCTCAACGGAATTACGTGGTGCCCTATTAAAGTGAGTGCGGTTGTCTCTAATGCCTAACCCATGAACGATAGTGGTAATTTGATAAGAGACATCATGGTACGCACCATATCCAATAGGGTGCAACTATGATGTTCGGACACACCATCACACTATGGTGTTCCAGGCGGTATTAATTGTGAAACAATTTCCACAATGTCTTAATTGTGTGCCAAATCTCGTAACTCAGATACTCATCTCTATGATCATATCATAGACATTTTATCCTCTTGTCATAATGACCTTCAACTTCACTCTGAAATTACTTGAACCATTCAATAATTCAGACTCGTGTTTCATCAAGTAAATATACAGTATCTACTTAAATCATCTGTGAAGTAAAACATAACGATATTCACTGCATGCCTCAGCACTCATTGGACTACACACATCAAAGTGTGTTACTTCCAACAAGTTACTATCTTGTTCCATCTTACTGAAAAACGAGGCTTTTCAGTCATCTTGCCTATGTGGTATGATTTGCATATCTCAAGTGATTCAAAATCAAGTGAGTCCAAACGATCCATCTGCATGGAGTTTCTTCATGTGTATACACCAATAGACATGGTTTGCATGTCTCAAACTTTTCAAAAACGAGTGAGTCTAAAGATCCATCAACATGGAGCTTCATCATGCGTTTTACACCAATATGACTTACATGGCAGTGCCACAAGTAAGTGGTACTATCATTACTATCTTATATCCTTTTTGGCATGAAAATGTGTATCACTACGATCGAGATTCAATAAACCATTCCTTTTAGGTGTAAGACCATTGAAGGTATTATTCAAATAAACAGAGTAACCATTATTCTCCTTAAATGAATAATCGTATTGCAACAGACATAATCCAATCATGCCTATGCTCAACGCAAACACCAAATAACAATTATTTAGGTTTAACACCAATCTCGATGGTAGAAGGAGCGTGCGATGCTTGATCACATCAACCTTGGAAATACTTCCAACACATATCGTCAGCTCACCTTTAGCTAGTCTCCGTTTATTCCGTAGCTTTTATTTCGAGTTACTAACACTTAGCAACCGAATCGGTATCTAATACCCTGGTGCTACTAGGAGTACTAGTAAAGTACACATTAACATAATGTATATCCAATATACTTCTATAGACCTTGCCAGCCTTCTTATCTACCAAGTATCTAGGGTAATTCTGCTCCAGTGGCTGTTCCCCTTATTACAGAAGCACTTAGTCTCGGGTTTGGGTTCAACCTTGGGTTTCTTCACTGGAGCAGCAACTGATTTGCCGTTTCATGAAGTGTCCCTTCTTGCCCTTGCCCTTCTTGAAACTAGTGGTTTCACCAACCATCAACAATTGATGCTCCTTCTTGATTTCTACTTTCGCGGTGTCAAACATCGTGAATACCTCAAGGATCATTATATCTATCCCTGATATGTTATAGTTCATCACGAAGCTCTAGAATCTTGGTGGTAATGACTTTGGAGAAACATCACTATCTCATCTGGAAGATCAACTCCCACTTGATTCAAGTGATTGTTGCACTCAGACAATCTGAGCACAAGCTCAACGATTGAGCTTTTCTCCCTTAGTTTGCAGGCTAAGAAAATCGTCGGAGGTCATATACCTCTTGACATGGGCACGAGCCTGAAATCCCAATTTCAGCCCTCAAAACATCTCATATGTTCCGCGACGTTTCGAAAAACATCTTTGGTGCCTCAACTCTAAACCGTTTAACTGAACTATCACGTAGTTATTAAAACGTGTATGTACGATGTTCGCAACATCCACAGACGACGATTGGGGTTCAGCACACTAAGCGGTGCATTAAGGACATAAGCTTTCTACTGTCCGCATAATCGCTACTGTCAACTTTCAACTATATTTTCTCTAGGTACATATCTAAACAGTGGAACTAAAGCGCGAGCTTACGACATAATTTGCAAAGATCTTTTGACTATGTTCAGGATAATTAAGTTCATCTCATGAACTCCCACTCAGATAGACATCCCTCTAGTCATCTAAGTGATTACATGATCCGAGTCAACTAGGCCGTGTCTGATCATCACATGAGACGAACTAGTCATCATCGGTGAACATCTTCATGTTGATCGTACCCTCCATACGACTCATGCTCGACCTTTCGGTCTCTTGTGTTCCGAGGCCATGTCTGTACATGCTAGGCTCGTCAAGTTAACCTAAGTGTTTCGCGTGTGTAAATCTGGCTTACACCCGTTGTATGTGAACGTAAGAATCTATCACACCCGATCATCACGTGGGCTTCGAAACGACGAACTTTTGCAATGGTGCACAGTTAGGGGGAACACTTTCTTGAAATTTTAATGAGGGATCATCTTATTTACTACCGTCGTTCTAAGCAAACAAGATGTATAAACATGATAAACATCACATGCAATCAAAAAGTGACATGATATGGCCAATATCATTTTGCTCCTTTTGATCTCCATCTTCGGGGCTCCATGATCATCATCGTCACCGGCATGACACCATGACCTCCATCATCATGATCTCCATCATCGTGTCTCCATGATGTTGTCTCGCCAACTTATTAGTTCTACTACTATGGCTACCGGTTAGCAATAAAGTAAAGTAATTACATGGCGTTGTTCAATGACACGCAGGTCATACAATAAATTAAGACAACTCCTATGGCTCCTGCCGGTTGTCATACTCATTGACATGCAAGTCGTGATTCCTATTACAAGGACATGATCAATCTCATACATCACATATCATTCATCACATTCTTTTTGGCCATATCACATCACATAGCATACCCTGCAAAAACAAGTTAGACGTCCTCTAATTGTTGTTTGCATGTTTTACGTGGCTGCTATGGGTTTCTAGCAAGAACGTTTCTTACCTACGCAAAAACCACAACGTGATATGTCAATTTCTATTTACCCTTCATAAGGACCCTTTTCATCGAATCCGTTCCGACTAAAGTGGGAGAGACTGGCACCCGCTAGCCACCTTATGCACCAAGTGCATGTCAGTCGGTGGAACCTGTCTCACGTAAGTGTACGTGTAAGGTCGGTCCGGGCCGCTTCATCCCACAATACCGTCGAAACAAGATTGGACTAGTAACGGTAAGCATATTGAACAAAATCAGCGCCCACAACTACTTTGTGTTCTACTCGTGCAAATAATCTACGCCATAGACCTAGCTCATGATGCCACTGTTGGGGAACGTAGCAGAAATTCAAAATTTTCCTACGTGTCACCAAGATCTATCTATGGAGAAACCAGCAACGAGGGGAAGGAGAGTGCATCTACATACCCTTGTAGATCGCTAAGCGGAAGCGTTCAAGAGAACGGGGTTGAAGGAGTCGTACTCGTCGTGATCCAAATCACCGGAGATCCTAGTGCCGAACGGACGGCACCTCCGCGTTCAACACACGTACAGCCCGGTGACGTCTCCCACGCCTTGATCCAGCAAGGAGAGAGGGAGAGGTTGAGGAAGACTCCTTCCAGTAGTAGCACAATGGCGTGGTGGTGGTGGAGGAGCATGGCAATCCTGCAGGGCTTCGCCAAGCACCGCGGGAGAGGAGAAGGGAGAGAGGTAGGGCTGCGCCAAGGAGAGGTCAAACTCATATGTTGGCAGCCCTCAAGACCTCAACTATATATAGGGGAGAGGGAGGGGGGTGCACCCCCTCTAGGGTTTCCACTCCAAGGGGTGCGGCTGCCCCCAATCCCATCTAGGGTGGCGACCAAGGGGGGGGGAGAGGGGAAACTTGCCCCCCAAGTTAGGTGGGTGCGCCCCTCCCCCAACCCTAGGCGCCTTGGGCCCTTGTGGGAGGAGCACCAGCCCACCAGGGGCTGGTCCCCTCCCACACTTGGCCCATGCAGCCCTCAGGGGCCGGTGGCCCCACTTGGTGGACCCCCGGGACCCTCCCGGTGGTCCCGGTATGTTACCGATAAAACCCGAAACTTTTCTGGTGACCAAAACAGGACTTCCCATATATAAATCTTTACCTCCGGACCATTCCGGAACTCCTCGTGACGTCCGGGATCTCATCCGGGACTCCGAAAAACATTCGGTAACCATGTACAAACTTCCTTTATAAGCCTAGCATCATCGAACCTTAAGTGTGTAGACCCTACGGGTTCGGGAATCATGCAAACATGACCGAGACGTTCTCCGGTCAATAACCAATAGCGGGATCTGGACACCCATGTTGGCTCCCACATGTTCCACGATGATCTCATCGGATGAACCATGATGTCAAGGACTCAATCGATCCCGTATACAATTCCCTTTGTCTAACGGTATTGTACTTGCCCGAGATTCGATCATCGGTATACCGATACCTTATTCAATCTCATTACCGGCAAGTCTCTTTACTCGTCCCGTAACACATCATCCCGTGATCAACCCCTTGGTCACATTGTGCACATTATGATGATGTCCTACCGAGTGGGCCCAGAGATACCTCTCCATTTACACGGAGTGACAAATCCCAGTCTCGATTCATGCCAACCCAACAGACACTTTCGGAGATACCTGTAGTGCACCTTTATAGACACCCAGTTACGTTGTGACGTTTGGTACACCCAAAGCATTCCTACGGTATCCGGGAGTTGCACAATCTCATGGTCTAAGGAAATGATAATTGACATTAGAAAAGCTTTAGCATACGAACTACGATATTTGTGCTAGGCTTAGGATTGGGTCTTGTCCATCACATCATTCTCCTAATGATGTGATCCCATTATCAATGACATCCAATGTCCATGGTCAGGAAATCGTGACAATCTGATGATCAACGAGCTAGTCAACTAGAGGCTCACTAGGGACATGGTGTTGTCTATGTACCCACACATGTATCTGAGTTTCCTATCAATACAATTATAGCATGGATAATAAACGATTATCATGAACAAGGAAATATAATAATAACTAATTTATTATTGCCTCTAGGACATATTTCCAACACTCATGTTCTACTATGGCCTGGATTTCCACGATCTGGCCCCGAACTTCATCCTCAACATCTCGACGTTTATCGTCGTGTGCGAGGTCTTCCTCCGCATCAAGCCCCACTTCGGCTTATGGCTGAAGATCTTCAATGTCATGCCGAAGGTAGTGGGCGGCCAGCAGGCAGAGTGCGGAGGCGCAATGGTGGGCAAGATGCCCAATGTTATATGGCTCGAGGGCTCCTTTGTGGAAACCATCAAAGGGTGGCAATCGGGGTGGTTCTACATCACCGAGTCGCGTGACCCTGAATGGGCAGCGGCCCCCGAATTCCGATCTGGCATCCCCACATTGCTCACCTCCTAGAAAGAGATGGGCCTGTCGTGGGGTAATTCGGCAGAGCTGACCGGGCTCCAAACCCGCGTCAAAGACCTGATTGACAAGAAGGTTAAACTTGTCACCGTAGTCCAGGTCATGCTCTTCCGCCGGATCCTCCCGTGTCAACGACGGGCCTTTAACTTGTGGGAGTTCAACCCGGCCCAGCACCAAACTTTGTCCAGGCTCTTCAGCACAACGCACGGGGATGCCTGGAAAGTGCTGTTCAAGGGCGCCGAGGTTCCCCCGCCCATTACTGAGGATCGCGGATTCTGCGCGAAGCGCCAAGCCAGTGCGGTAAGCTTGTTTTACCCTTTACGGGATACTTATTTTTCATAGTTTGACTCTATGTGGGATCTAAGCTCCCGTTCCTTTGACAGGACTGGCAGAAGAAGTCCGAACAGATAGACTGTCCGGCTCCTTTGCCCGAAGGCCCAGCGGACGCCCGCTTGGCGAAGCTGCTGGTCCCGACACCTCACATGGTGCCGGAGAAGAAGGCCACAGGAACCCGAAAGAGTTCCCGGCGCCTGGTAGTGTTAGATTCATCGTTCGATGACTCCAAAGCGCACCCCTCCCACGAAGGCGAGGAGGAGGAAGAAGAGGCCTCTCCCCCTCCAACGGGGGGAGGAAAGAAAAGGAAGGCCGCCCCAACTAGGGGCGCCGAAGGGTCCAAGAAGGGAAATACCCTTCCTCCAAACTACTCCACGAATGCCGACGACAGCGAAGAGGAGTGGCCATCTAGGGCCAAGCCCCTGGAAAAATTGTAACTATGCGGATACCAGAATGACTCATGGAGTTCCTTTATTGCACAGTATCTTCTGACGCCGAATATAATCATGCAGTCCGCCCAAGGCTAGGCTCGACGCTTCGTCGAGCGGCTCTCTGGATTCGTCGGATGTGAATAGTCTTTCACTCCCAACTGCTACCTCCCCTCTCCATGCGGACGATGCCGAGGTGGAATCCCAAAAGGGGCTAAGCCAGGAGGAGGTGGTCCTGGAGGCGCCGCAAGGCGACCTCCCGGACTCCAGGCGCAAAGGGGATGAAACACCATAGGGATATAAGTCCGGCCATGGGCCGGACACCGCACCGGAACCTTCAGTGGTTCCGGAATCCGGCTGGCGGCCCCCTAGTAAGAAGGGCAAGCCTACGATGCCGGTGACCTCTGTCCAACCGGAGGCACCGGATAATTTGCTGGAGGTGCTTAACGGCGCCTCCATCAACGAGAAGCACCACACTATTATGAGTGCGGTGATCCGGAAGGTTCAGTCCGCCAAGAGCGGGCTGACGGAAGCCTATGCCGGCCTTCTAACAGGCTTTGAGGTATGTATTTAAGACATGTAAAAATATTACCGCATAGACAGTAGCCCCTGATGCTCAGTTTGGTGTTCGGGAAGAAAAGCCGGACTGAGGATCTAAAAAGATATACGCAGGAGTCTAACATAAATATGTCAATATGGGAATGCAGGCTGCGCTGCTGACCTCTGCCGCACTGACCGCGGAGGTCGATGCATTGAAGCAGAGCCTTGAGCGGTCCGAGAATGAGCTCGGCCTTGCCAAGAAGCAGCTCGAGGACAAGGAAGGTAAGTAGTACCTGATGTTAGTATATAAAAAAATACCTGGTTGCAAATAATGACAGGACCAACGTGAGTGTTACAGAGGCTACAACCGAGGTGGCGACCCTGAAGGAAGCGCTGTCCAAGGCCAAAGATAATGCGGCCATGGAGCACACCGAGCGAGAAAAGTAGGAGGCGCGGGTGGCGGAGGTGCAGCAAGAGCTCCACGCTCTTGTGAAAAAACACGAGAGTTTGGAGCTTGACTCAAAGACTCGAGAGTCCGAGCTTGCCTCGGCCCTTGAGAGCGCCAAATCTGCCAAGGCCGAAGCCCAAAAATCCCTCCAGGAAATTGAGGCGATGAAGAAGATAGTGGCGGGTAAGGCATTCTTTATGCAAAGCAAGCACGTGAAAGTGAATTACTTGTTACTTACCCGAGTCCGGAGCTCTCCAGGAGCATTCACAGATCTGCCCTGCAGTGTGTCCGATGCTGCCGCATTCTACTAGGCCGAGGAAGGGAGCTCGACGGAGAAGGTGTTCTGGTCCCAGTATGTTGAAGCCGGACATCCGGTGCCCTTGAGAGACCAGCTGAAGCAGCTGGTCGAGCTCCATAAGGTAGCCGAACAGGCCATGAAGGGCCTAATAGTCCGGCTATGGCCTGGGGAGGTCATGCCCGGGAGTTACTTTGGGCTGGTGAGGCGGCTGGTGGGCGCCTGTCCACAGCTTGAAGTCATCAAGCACTCCTTATGCATCGAAGGCGCCCGTAGGGCCCTTTCCCGTGCTAAAGTACACTGGGGCAAGCTGGATGCTGAGAAGCTGGTGACAGATGGGCCACCGGAGGAGAAGGAGCATCGCAGGCCCGAGATGTATTATGAGGGCGTCCTGAAGGGTGCCGGCCTTGTGGCAAATAAATGTGCCAAGGATGTAATTTTTGAGTAAACTCGCTCGTGTTTATCTTGTGCGCTGTAAACTCGTTCATATGCGCTAAGAAACGCTTGTTGAATTTAAAATATTACCTTCTGTGCGGCCGTTTATTGAATCTGAGAGATGCGAGTCGTCGGCTTCTACCCCCATGCCACGAGTGCTGGGGTGTTCGGGATAAACCCGAGCGCTCTTGTTCCCATTCTTGGGTCCTTCGAGGGAGGCGCTCAGCACAACGAACAAGGCAATTGGACTATAATGCTTTATCACTCTCACTTAGCCATAGAATTGTATAATTTTAAATTTCGGCGAAGCCCCTAGTATTCGGAAGACCGAGTTCGGGGAGCTATCCATGCCTAGGCCGGACAAAGCCAGCTCCTCGCTCTAAGCGGCATAAGTCTTTAGGGACTCGAAAACCTCTCGAACAGCGACCGGCTCTCGCCCTATCATGACAGTCAGTTTTAGCTTTCTCTACTGAGGTGCTTAACCCAGCTCAACTGGGGCGCAATCGCAGTAGTTCTCCCAGCGCTACCTTAGCCGATATAACGGAACATAAGGTACCAAAACATGGGAGCCAGGTAAACCCAACTATTGACCCAAGACATGATTCGGAGCCGATGCATATAATGCTATAAGTTCAGGGTGCCGCACTCATGAGAGTGTTCAGACTTCTCACACCATATTCTGGGGTACTTAAGCCCCTGGTGTGTTGGCCGTACCAAAGTGTACGGTTGCATAATGTCATGACTGAACATATTTACATAAAAAATGAATGCAATAATAGACAAGAGCTGTGTATTGTTTATTAAAAGGCTGCTGTGAAAGCAGAATGATACAAATAGTGCGATAAGAAAGAGATGGGATTATTTGACATGTCCCCCTCCAGGGGCAAGCTGCGAGACTTTATGTAAGACAGGTATTTAGCTCGTTATAGAGACCACCTGGACTTTCGACATAGCTTGCTGCCTCCCTGACTGTTGCATCGTGTGTTCGGTGATTGTACTGCCGGACAGGCCTTCCGGAGAATGGAGGCCTGAAAGTAAGAAAAAAGAAATGACAAAATCGGGAGCCCCTAGTGCGGTTGAGTCGTATTGTGGGCATTCCGTGGTTGTGCCCCTTCCCTTATGCCCATGGTATTTCCAGAGCGTAATTATGTACGTGTGGTACTGGTTTCGCAATTTTGTGAGGGCTGGGGTTGGGGCCGCACTGCTATGCTTGCTCGGTGCGTGCCAGGCGGCCTTGCTGTAGGTTACTCCAGGCGCGCTTGATGGTGTCCGGACGTTTAATAGCTGGACTAGAGAATTGCCTTGAGAGGCTACTTTGTACTTCCGCCGCGAGGGCTGCCGTATGCTCCTCCGTTCGGAGAGAGCGTTCGGTGTTTCCATTGACCATAATGACTCCTTGAGGGCCTGGCATTTTGAGCTTGAGGTATGCGTAGTGCGGCACCGCATTGAACTTTGCAAATGCGGTTTGTCCAAGCAGCGCGTGATAGCCGCTGCGGAACAGGACTATGTCGAAGATTAACTCCTCACTTCAGAAATTATCCGGGGATCCGAAGACCACTTCGAGTGTAACTGAGCCTGTACAATTGGCATCTACACCTGGTATGACGCCTTTAAAGGTCGTCTTTGTGGGTTTAATCCTTGAGGGATCTATGCCCATTTTTCGCACTGTATCCTGATAAAGCAGGTTCAGGCTGCTGCCGCCGTCCATAAGGGCTCTAGTGAGGTGAAATCCGTCAATGATTGGGTCTAGAACCAACCCGGCGAATCCACCATGGCGGATGCTAGTGGGGTGGTCCCTTCGATCAAAAGTGATCGGGCAGGAGGACCATGGGTTGAACTTTGGGGCGACTGGCTCCAACGCATATACGTCCCTGAGTGCACGCTTCCGTTCCCTTTTGGGGATGTGGGTTGCGTATATCATGTTCGCCGTCTGCACTTGTGGGGGAAAGCCCTTCTGTCCCCTATTGTTCGGCGGCCGGGGCTCCTCCTCGTCATCGCTATGCAACCCCTTGTCTCTGTTTTCGGCGCTTAACTTGCCTGCCTGCTTGAACACCCAACAATCCCTGTTGGTGTGATTGGCTGGTTTTTCGGGGGTGCCGTGTATCTTGCACAAGCGATCGAGTATTTGGTCCAAATTGGACAGGCTCAGAGTACTTCTTTTGAATGGCTTTTTCCGCTGACCGGGTTTGGAGCCTCGGAATCTGGCATTGACTGTCGTATCCTCAGCATTGTCACCATTAATGCGGCGCTTGTATTTGTTGCGACGCAACCTGCCATTGTTGTCCTTGGTATCCAATTTACCAGGGCTCTTGGTCATGTTATTACTATGAGCTAGCCAGCTGTCTTCTTCCGCGCAAAAGCGGGTCATGAGTGTTGTGAGGGCTGCCATGGATTTCAGCTTTTCCTGTCCTAGGTGTCGGGCAAGCCATTCGTCATGGATGTTATGTTTGAAGGCTGTGAGGGCCTCTGCGTCCGGATAGTCGACTATCTGATTTTTCTTGGTTAAGAACCGTGTACAGAATTGTCTGGCCGATTTCCCTGGCTGCTGAATGATGTGGCTTAGGTCATCGGCGTCTGGTGGTCGCACATAGGTGCCCTGGAAATTGTCGAGGAATGTGGCTTCCAGGTCCTCCCAGCAACCAATTGACTCTGCTGACAAGCTGTTGAGCCAATGCCGAGCTGGTCCTTTAAGCTTGAGTGGGAGGTATTTGATAGCGTGTAGGTCATCACCGCGGGCCATGAGGATATGAAGGAGATAGTCCTCGATCCATACCGCAGGATCTGTTGTGCCATCGTATGATTTGATGTTTACGGGTTTAAAACCCTCGGGGATTTGATGATCCATTACTTCATCTGTGAAGCATGGTGGGTGTGCGGCACCTCTGTACTGGGCTATATCACGTCGTAGCTCAAATGAGCTTTGTCTGCTGTGTTCGGCCTGGACGTATTTGCCATATCCGGCATGACGGTTATCGTTACGTGCCGTGGGGCGCCCACGCGATCCGTAGATCGATCTTGTTTGCCTTGCCTTGTCCTCCAATATATCTCGCAGGTCTGGCGCATTTCCCCGTGCCTTGGTATTTTTTGAGCAACGCCGGGGTGCGGCTTGAGTGGATGGCCGAGAGGCCTCTCTGTCGCGGCCACGAGGTGGCCGGTCGGCCGCGTCTCGCGCTGGTGATGTAGGTTTAGGTGCTTCCTCCTCTAATCGGGGTAGCAGCCTTCACTTTGGGTAGCTCTTGGAGGGGCGTTCGAGTTCGTACTCTTCGGCCACAAGGACTTCAGTCCATCTGTCGGCTAGCAAGTCTTGGTCAGCTCTAAGCTGCTGCTGTTTTTTCTTGAGGCTGCTTGCCGTGGCCATAAGCCTGCATTTGAAACGCTCTTGTTCGACGGGATCCTTAGGCGCGATAAATTCGTCGTCGTCGAGGCTTGCCTTGTCTTCAGAGGGAGGCATGTGATTGTCGTCCTCTACCTCTCTGTCTGCCGCTCTCTCATGAGGGCTGGCTTCTCCATCCTCCTGTGCTGAATCCTGCTGGAGGGGGTTTCTTCGGCACTGTCTGGGGTGTTATTATCTCCCGTGCCGGAATCATCGTTTTTGCTTTGGCGGGATTTAGAGCGGTGCCGCTGACGCCGGCGCTTAGGCTGCTTCTTGGAGGGGTCATCCTCCGTTGTTCCATCGCCATTCCCTTCTTTTGGGGTGTCCACCATGTATATGTCATATGACGAGGTGGCCTTCCAGTGCCCTATAGGCACTGGTTCTTCATCGTCTCCTGCATCGGCGTCCATACCGTCGATGTCTTCGGAGTCGAAGTCGAGCATGTCGGTTAAATCATCGACAGTGGCTACGAAGTGGGTGGTGGGTGGGCTTTGAATTTCTTCGTCGTCCGCATCCTAACCTTTCTGACCATAGTCCGGCCAGGGATCTCCTGATAAAGAGAGAGACTTTAGTGAATTCAGAATGTCGCCAAAGGGCGAGTGCTGAAAGATGTCCGCGGCGGCGAACTTCATGATCGGCGCCCAATCGGGTTCGATCGGCAGGGGTGCGGAAGGTTTGGAGTCCAGAAAGGAGTCCGGCACCTTGAAGTGACGAGCTTCGCAAAGGACAAGACTGGTATTCGGCTCGATCACCGTAGAGATTGCAGCCCCCGAGGCGGTGTCCAGCCACTCGTCCTCGATTGGCGCAGTCGGCTCCGAGCTAAGGGTCGGAGCGGACACTGGGGCGGCCCTCCCGGGCACTGTTCGGCGGCAGAGCTAGATCATGCCCATTGTGACAGTGCGACGCACTCGGCTGTGGCTCGAACCCGTCAAAGATCAAGTCTCCGCGAACGTCAGCCGTGTAGTTCAAACTTCCAAACCTAACCTGATGGACAGTGGCGTAGCTTTCGATCTGCTCCAGATGGCCAAGCGAATTGGCCCGCAGTGCAAAGCCGCCGAATACGAAGATCTGTCCGGGGAGAAAAGTCTCACCCTGGACCGCTTCGTTGTTGATGATCGGAGGAGCCATCGGGCCTAAAGATGACGACACAGAGGAACTCTCAATGAAAGCACCAATGTCGGTGTCAAAACCGGCGGATTTCGGGTAGGGGGTCCCGAACTGTGCGTCCAGGCGGATGGTAACAGGAGACAAGGGACACGATGTTTTTACCCAGGTTTGGGTCCTCTCGATGGAGGTAAAACCCTACTCCTGCTTGATTAATATTGATGATATGTGTAGTACAAGAGTAGATCTACCACGAGATCAGAGAGGCTAAACCCTAGAAGCTAGCCTATGGTATGATTGTTGTTCGTCCTACGGACTAAAACCCTCCGGTTTATATAGACACCGGAGAGGGCTAGGGTTACACAGAGTCGATTACAGTGGGAGGAGATCTACATATCCGTATCGCCAAGCTTGCCTTCCACGCCAAGGAAAGTCCCATCCGGACACGGGACGAAGTCTTCAATCTTGTATCTTCATAGTCCAGGAGTCCGGCCAACGGTTATAGTCCGGTCATCCGGACACCCCGTAATCCGGGACTCCCTCAATAGGATATTCACCCATAGGTCTAGAATCACGCTATGCAACCGTTCGATCTCATATCCAAGGGCTCTCGGAAGCCCGTATCATGGGAGAATGGAAAGCCACTACCCTGCCGTTCGCACACTGGTAGTTCGCTCCTACTCGTCCCCGCACGTCCTTCAATACTACGGCTGTTCGCTCCTAGTCGTCCCGTCCATTCACATTACGGTAGTTCCACTAATCGTAACCCTCCTCCCAAATCCATGGCGTCCCAAATCTCCACGATTGGCGGTGAGTACAAGGTTAGAACCATCACCGGTGATGAGTTCGACGTCATCTACACCCGTTCTTCCGCGACGGTGAAAGATGCCTTTCTTGCTTCAGACGCATGTTCGAAGACTCAGATGATGAGCGGGTCGCTGGGCTAGATGTTGAGTACACCACAGTCCTGGGACGAGAGAAGGATCTAAAGTACGAAGAGAGGAACAAGCCCACCGTGATCCAGGTTTGTGTGCATGACTTATGCTTGGTCTACCACATATGCTATGCCGAGGTTGAATGCCTGGATTTTAAGGACTTCCTCGAGAGCAACCTAGTCAAATTCATTACTGTAGACTTCGATAACGACAAGGAAGTATTGGGTCAGATAGGCCTCGTTGTAGGCAACACCTTCGACCTCCAGAAGAATCGGCTGGTGTCCTCTCGTCAGCCTTCAATGCTGACCCTGGCAGGAGCCATGGTTCATCCTTCGTACGGTAAACTGGAGAAACCTCCATACATGTTTCATCGTTATGCATGGCAGCGGAATGTACTAGATATAGACCACATCCACTACGCTGCAATGGATGGCTACCTTTGTTTCATTATCTACAAGGGTTGGATGAAGAGCAAGAGCCAAGTGTGCGATTCAAGCAAAGAAGTATCAGCCAAGAGGAAGAGGGACAAGGACGAAGTCGAGGACGTGGATGAAGACTCTGAGTAATGTGGCAGTGTCGTTGCTCATGGTGGTTCTAATGCAGTGTCTCCGGAATAGTGCAAAGTTTAATTTCAGGTGTGCTTAATTTAATTTGAGGGGTGTGTTGTGCTGAGCCCCCAGCAGAACTATGTTATGTTTCTTCTCGTTACTTTAACTCTTCAGTACGTACATACTAGTATTTCTTACATTTCATCTTTTAGTTGGTATAGTACTACCACTCGTTTCTTCACATTATATACGTACAATATATATGGCCAACATCATATAGCCAGCACTTTAGTTATCAAAGAATTTCAGGGTGCTTAGTTTTGTCAAAGAATTCCAGGATGCTTAGTTTTATTTAAGGGGTGGGTTGTGCTGGACACCATTATTGTGACTAGCCTTTTTAATAGTACTATATGCATAATTTGGCGACGAGCGCTCTCTATATGTACCACCTTTTTTTAATTTCAAGTTTTGCTCCATGGCGCAATCCATCGGTACTACTAGTATACAAAAGTATACATTTTTTAATAGGTTAGAGGGCGGGGCAGTCTAGCTTGGTTGGTTTCACGAGAGGCGAGGGCCTTTGTGATTTGACGGCTCATTACTGCTGTCAAATCGAATAGTACTGCGCTGCCCGCTGCACGCCCGGCGCCTCCATTAAACCCTTCTGTGAAACCCGCATGCAAACCGAGAATCCTACTCCGGCCACACGTCCGTTCATGAGTGGGCCGGAATTAAACACAACACCGGCCGAGCTCCTCCCGTCCGCCCTCAGTTTAAACGAGGCCAGACGCCGGCCAAGCTCCTACCGTCCGCCCTCTATTTACACGAGGCCAGACAGACAGCGGGCAAGAATCGCACCCCTCCACTGCTCCCCCATCTCCTCCTTCACCATTTTCTCCACTCTTCCGATGGCTTCCGATGAGCCATTCTCCGGCATATTACCCTGCTGGGTGGCCCACCGAGCCCTCCGGATACGGGCGAGGCCGCTCGGTGCTTCACCAACCTCGCTTGGCCCGACGGAGCCAGTTGCCGCCCCAAGCAGGCGCGTGGTTCAGCAACTCGCCGCTCCAGTTCAGCTCGATGAGGAGTGGCGAGTTGCTCCATGCCGGCACGGCGGCGAGCATGCCGGTACGGGCGCCGTCGCTGCCGCGTCGTACCGCGCCACCAGTGTCTGCAGTGGCCGCGCCTCCCGTGTCTGTGGGCGCACCTCCCGTGCCTACGGCAGTGCCATGCAGACAGAGACAGAAGCCGGGTGCATGGAGAGCGACGAGTTGGTGGCCAGCTTCTCCATGTCTGCCGCCATCATCGAGGAGAAGTAGAACACGGGAGGCCGCCGCCACTTGGGACCCATGAAGGCCACCGCCGAGGCGACGACCGCGGATTCAGGTGGTTTCTTTGCTGCTTCGTCTCTTCCGAGGACCTTCGTCGACCCCGCAAGTGTCTGACGGACATGAGAAAGACAAAGGGATCTGCGGGCGGCCATTTAGAACTAAAATAAGTCTAGATACATCCATTTCTAGGACAAGTATTTCCGGACGAAGGGAGTATTAATTATATAAGAGAGCCGGATTGGCACCTCTTAGTTCATGTAAATGTAATGAAATCCATCATGTTTATATGAAGATCCGGCTTTTTATATGAAATCCTTCATGCTTATATGAAATCCGTTTGTGTTTGCACGAAATTCATCTAGTTGGTTAGAGTTGTAAAAATGTATGCCACTGGCGTTTGATGTCGTCCTCCACGGAAGGAAGCGGGAGGAAATTTTCCGGCTGCCCTTGGAGATGCTCTTTATGCTGGAAATAATAGAGTGACATCCAATCCATTTGAGTTAATTGCCTGTATGATTGTCCCTCTATAAAAAGTTAATTGCATGTACAGTGTACACGTGACTTGCAGGGTGGCTACAGCTTCGTAGAGAAAGTAAAAAAGAAACATGTCCGTCCTTAATCTTGTATTCTAAGTACTCTGTGGGTTTCGCTGTCAGTACAGTAGCAAAAGAAGTATATATTAAATAAGTAGAGTAATATATAATATAAAAATCTAAAGTTAAAAGATAGAATTCGAACTCATGTCATCGCGTTGCGAGCATCCGACGCTAACCAGCCCAGCACATTTTTGTTGTAGACCATGCTGGAGATATATCTCCATGTCTACTCTTATATATACTCCATTCGTTCCTAAATATTTGTCTTTTTCAGAATTCAAATGGACTACCACATAAGGATGTGTATGTAGACATATTTTAGAGTGTAGATTCACTCATTTTGCTCCGTATGTCTTTTCAGGAAGGGGTCAGATTTGTCCTTGATTTATTTATGAGGTATCCAGATGGCACTGTACCGCCAAGAAAAGAGGGTAACATCAAAATTATGGACTACTTTTTTGAGTATGTTGGTAAGGTCCGGTCATAGTCACTTGTTGAAATCTCTAAAAAGACAAATACTCCCTCCGTCCAGAAATACTTGTCATCAAAATGGATAAAAGGAAATGTATCTAGACGTATTTTAGTTTTAGATACATCCCTTTTTATCCATTTTGATGACAAGTATTTTCGGACGGAGGGAGTAGAAAACAGAGTTGGTGATGATGGTGTGCGTGACATCCTGCAATATAGGCCGTCGGATTTATATCTAACGGATAGGAAAGAAACAATGGCAATTTTGCAAAAATATACCCACACGTCTCTCCACATTCGCAAATAAGGCCTTCCCTCATTCAGCCTTTTCTTTCACAAGATAAAATACTCATACAAATGCATCTTGATGTTCCATGCAACGCACAGGTAGCTAGCTAATTTCTTTTAAAATAGTTGCTGCGGTAATTGGGTTGAAGTGATATATTTTATGTCTGCCCGAATGATTTCAGATTCACTAGTAGTAACAAAGAAAAGGTTGCCTTGTTAATTAACAGAAAACAGGGTGAAAACTATCACATGAGGCCGGTAAAAACAAGGCACACTGGGTTCGGCGTCATCGTCACTACAGCTGTGCGCGCGCGAGAAGTCTACATATCGAGGGGGCTACCGAGCGAGGCACCGAGACACAATGTTTGAGAGAGAAACCAATTGACAGATTATTATTAGATCGAGTTGTCACCCTTATGCTGTCATTGTTGGGGGGGGGGAAGACGTATCGAGAGTGTGCGCGGTAGGCACAGAGGCACAACTAGCGAGTGTGTGTGTGTGTGTGTGTGTTTGAAAGAGGAGTAGATAGATTATTATCAAGATCGATGTGCCACCCTACTCCTTCGGTGCCGGGTAGTGTGTGTGTGTGTATGTTTGAGAGAGAAGCCAGTTGATAGATTAGTATCAAGATCGAGGTGTCACCCTACTCCTTCGGTGTTGGGAAGTGTGGGTGTGTGGGTGTGTGTGTGTGTGGGTGGGGGGGGGCAGTGACACTCACATATCTCTACTCTTATAAAAAAACAGAGTTGGTGATGATGGTGTTCCTACCATCCTGCAATATAGGCCATCCGATTTATATCCGACGGATAGGAAGGAAACTGTGGCAATTTTGCAAAAAGATACCCACACCCCTCTCCGCATTTGCAAATAAGGCATTCTGTCGTTCATCCTTTTGTCCCACAAGATACACTTCTCATACAAATGCATCTTGATGTTCCGTGCAACGCATGGGCATCTTGCTAGTAGGGAGAAGGAGTTTGTGTGACACATATCTAGCTATATTAAGGGATAGGTAGATAGCATATGTGTGAGAGACATTAGTGGTTGTGGGTGGGCGGAATTAAAGGGGTGGGCGTGTTAGACATAGAGTGTGTGTGTGTTTGTGTGTGAGAGACTTGTAGGACGGGGTAGAAAGATGAATTTAACCCTGACGGAGGGAGAGAAATACACGAAGTGCGCGTGCGTGATTTCGATGCCCACATGGAAATGAGATATGTATGCGTGTGAGAGAGATTGCACAATTCATTCACATATCACTATCTAGCGATCGTGGATGTGCATCGCTTGAACATAAGTCAATATCTACTTCATATCGTGGCCAAAGGTACAATATCGATTCAACGCTATAAAGATTGGACACTCACATATCACATTTTTTTCTATTTAAATAAACCTTTTCAGTTGTGCATGCCAAAGTTACAGTGATATTTCTTCAAACAACCAATGTAGCTATCATGTACATGCACCATTGTTACTCTTGCATTCAAATTCATTAGTCTTGGATGATTTAAGTTTCTATTTTGTAGTAATTTATAATATTCATATATGAATTCAATGGGTACGCAATTTATGAAATGGAGGCTATGTAATAATATGAGGTAACACTTTTAAGTAGCTGACTACAATATCCATTTCTTTTTGTGCGCCTCTACACTAACACGTCAATGCATTATGTTTAAAGTAAATAACCAATGACACTAAATTATCTATTTACACAAGAAATACATAGGCTGAGCGTTTGATTCCTTTTTTTGTGAACGCGCCACTACACCCGTATGATTGGCCGCACCCGTGTGAACGTCCAAGTTATCGGCGCATCATCCCGAGTTATTGTCTTTTTTTCTGGTGTGGACTTCACACCAGTTATTAACTGCTGACGCGTGCCCCGTGTACACAGTTTAGCATGACCTTCTCACTAGCACGGTCCAAAATTAGTTGAAACCGGATACGAACGATCCCGCGGGCGGCAAAATCTCCCGCCTCCTTCTAAAATTTCCGCCACCTTAGTCTTTAGCATGCAAAATCCCACTTTTGTCCTTGGTGCACGGAGACCAACAGTTACAATACCACCCTCATCTACATGATAGGTTGGGGCTGCTTTGGTAACTTCCGGTTCCCCCCACTACACGTCACCCCCATTTCCTCTCCCCCTCCCGCAAAAACGACTAACTCCACAACACCAGATCATCTTACATTACGCCGTCCGTACTTCATCGCCCTTTCTCTCCTCCCCTCTCGAAACCCTAGACTGCTCATCCACCGGCGTACCATAGCCCATTCACTGCCAGCGGCGTCCACCTCACCGGATCTGCTTCTGCGGCCGCATCTACCCCTCCCACCTCCCCTAGAAACAAGTAGACTACTCATCCAGCACCATACCACAGCCCATTCAGTGCTGACCTTGTCCACGGCGCCGGATCTGCTTCGCCGGTACTCTCGTCAACCGCCACGCATCTGCAGCGGCTCATTCATACTCCCCACCGGAGACGCTTCGTCCACACTCCCGGAGCCACCCCACCGACGCCCCCGTCGACGGCCTCTGATCCTCTTCGTCGACACCTTCCTCAACCCTACCGGAGCCGCTCCACCGACACCTTCCTCAACCCTACCGAAGCCGCTTCGCTGACACCATCGTCAACCCTACCGGAGTAGCTTCTCCTACACCATTCTCAACCGTACCGGGGCCGCTTTACCAACTCACAAGTCCACAGCCTCAGATCCACTTCCTCGCACCCTCATCCAACCTACCGGAGCAGCTTCTGACGCCACGTCCATGACCGAAGATCCGCATCGTCGACACCACTGAGGGAGTCCTGGATTAGGGGGTGTCCGGATGGCCGGACTATAACCTTTGGCCGGACTCCTGGACTATGAAGATACAAGATTGAAGACTTCGTCCCGTGTCCGGATGGGACTTTCCTTGGCATGGAAGGCAAGCTTGGCGATAAGGATATGTAGATCTCCTCCCATTGTAACCGACTCTGTGTAACCCTAGCCCTCTCCGGTGTCTATGTAAACTGGAGAGTTTTAGTCCGTAGGGCGAACAACAATCATACCATAGGCTAGCTTCTAGGGTTTAGCCTCTCTGATCTCGTGGTAGATCTACTCTTGTACTACCCATATCATCAATATTAATCAAGCAAGAGTAGGGTTTTACCTCCATCGAGAGGGCCCGAACCTGGGTAAAAACATCGTGTCCCTTGTCTCCTGTTACCATCCGCCTAGACGCACAGTTCGGGACCCCCTACCCGAGATCCGCCGGTTTTGACACCGATATTGGTGCTTTCATTGAGAGTTCCTCCGTGTCATCATCTTTAGGCCCGATGGCTCCTCCGATCATCAACAACGAAGCGGTCCAGGGTGAGACTTTTCTTCCCGGACAGATCTTCGTATTCGGCGGCTTTGCACTGCGGGCCAATTCGCTTGGCCATTTGGAGCAGATCGAAAGCTACGCCCCTGACCATCAGGTCAGATTTGGAAGTTTGAACTACACAACTGACATCCGCGGAGACCTGAACTTTGGCGGATTCGAGCCACAGCCAAGCGCGCCGCATTGTCACGATGTGCATGATCTAGCTCGGCCGCCGAACAGTGCCCTGGAGGCCGCCCCAGCGTCCGCTCCGACCCTTTGCTCGGAGCCGACTGCGTCAATCGAGGACGGGTGGCTGGACACCGCCTTGGGGGTTGCAATCTCTACGGCGATCGAGCCGAACACCAGCCCTGTCCTTTGCGAAACTCATGACTCCAAGGTGCCGGACTCCTTTCCGGACTCTAAACCTTCCGTGCCCCTGCCGATCGAACCCGATTGGGCGCCGGTCATGGAGTTCGCCGCCGCGGACATCTTTCAGCACTCGCCCTTCGGCGACATTCTGAATTCACTAAAGTATCTCTCTTTATCAGGAGAGCCCTGGCCGGACTATGGTCAGAGAGGATGGGATGCGTCTGACGAAGAAATTCAAAGCCCACCCACCGCCCACTTCGTAGCCACTGTCGATGATTTAACCGACATGCTCGACTTCGACTCCGAATATATCGACGGTATGGACGACGATGCAAGAGATGAACAGGAATCAGCGCCTATAGGGCACTGGACAACCACCTCATCTCACGATGTATACATGGTGGACACACCTAAAAGAAACAATGACGAGGGACAAAGGGACGCAACGAGGGATCGTTCCCTCGAAAAGCAATCAAAACGGCGGCGTAAGCGCCGCGCCAAACCTCACCTCGACAGAGACCCAGCCATAGAGCAGGGTGAACCGGCGGACGACGAACATGCCATCGAGCAACCGTCCGAACAGGGCAACTTGGGTAAACAAACCGAACAACCCGCCCCCGGTGAAGATAATAGTCCGGACGACCTCACGCCGGACAAGTTGCTGGAGCAGAAGAACCTCCACAAAAGGCTCGTCGCCACTGCATGTAGCCTGAAAAAGCAGAAGCGGAAGCTCAAAACAGCGGAAGATGCACTCAGAATTAGATGGGGCAAAGTACTCAACACCACAGACAAGTACGGCGATAGTCGCCACCAAAGAGATATCCGAAGCGGAAATTACTGCAGGAATTTGATGAGGAGGCCTTAGAGCCCCCGCAATCAAAAAATAAAGAAGACACCCAGTCAGATAAACAACCCCATGGCCAACATAGAGCAGCAAAGGGCGCCGCACTCAAGCCGGCACGCGATCCGCACAAGGATTCACATCAAAAAGACGGCCCAGCCAGATCTATCTACAGGCCAAGAAAGCAAGCTCTAGTAAGGAATGCAATGCAACAAGTATCCGAACATCACGACACACCCAAATATAGGGGTACCGCACACCCCCTATGTTTCACCGATGAGGTGATGGACCATGAATTTCCAGCGGGATTCAAGCCCGTAAACATAGAGGCATACGACGGAACAACAGACCCTGGAGTCTGGGTTGGGGATTATATCCTCCACATACACATGGCTAGAGGAGATGACCTCCACACCATAAAATACTTACCCCTCAAGCTAAAAGGGTCAGCCCGGCATTGGCTTAAAAGCCTTCCCGAAAACACCATCAGAAGTTGGGAAGAGCTCGAGGATGCTTTTCGGGCAAATTTTCAAGGGACCTATGTCCGACCTCCGAATGCAGACGATCTAAGTCATATAACTCAACAACCCAGAGAGTTAGCCCGGAAACTCTGGAAAAATTTCTTACTAAAAAGAACTAGATAGTCGACTGTGCGGACGCCGAAGCCTTAGCAGCTTTCAAACACAGCGTTCGAGACGAATGGCTCGCCAGACACCTCGGCCAAGAAAAGCCAAGAACAATGGCCGCATTAACAAGCCTCATGACCCGCTTTTGCGCAGGAGAGGACAACTGGTTGGCAAGAAGCAGCACCAGCAACCCAAGTACATCCGAAGTTCGGGATGGAAATAGGAAACCACGACGTAGCAAGGACCAGCGCCGGACCAAGGGAAACAACCCGAAGAGCACGACAGTCAATGCCAGATTCAAAAGCTCTCGGCAGAATCAGAAAAAGCTGCCCCTCAAGGATAACAGGGACGAGCTATCTAACCTAAACAAAATCTTGGACAAAATATGCCAAATCCACAGTACTCCCGGGAAGCCTGCAAACCATACCCACAGAGATTGTTGGGTCTTCAAGCAATCCAGAAAACTCAACGCCGAACATAAGGGGCTCGACATACCAAGCGAGGACGACGACGAACCCCACAAGCAGAGCACCAGAGAACAAAAGAAGTTCCCACAAGAAGTCAAAACAGTAAACTCACTTCACGTGACAAAAGGGAAAAACAGAGTGGCGCCTATAGAGATACGCGCCATGCGGCCTGTCCCAGAGGAGTCCCACCACTGGTTGTTACAACCAATCACCTTCGACCATCAGGATTACTCTAGAAGTATCCGGAACGCAGGCTGGACTGCCTTGGTATTAGATCCAATAATTGACGGACTCCACTTCACACAAGTCCTAATGGACGGCGGCAGTGATCTAAACCTGCTATACCAGGACACAATCCGCAAAATGGGGATAAACCCAACAAAAATTAGCAATGGCAACACTTCCTTTCAAGGGGTAACGCCAGGCCCAGATACCCATTGTACGGGTTCTCTCCTGCTAGAAGTTGTGTTCGGCTTCCCTGACAACTTCCACCGCGAAAAGCTAACCTTTCACATCACCCCATTTACAAGTAGCTATCAAGCACTACTGGGACGCGAAGCTTTCGCCCGCTTTAACGCAATACCGCATTATGCATCCCTTACGCTTAAAATGCCCGGTCCGCAAGGCATCATCTCATTAAAGGGAAATATCGAGTGTTCCTCGAGCGCGGAGGACTGTGCGGCTGCCTTGACAGCCACACACTAAACCAGCTTTGCTAGCCAAAGCACCTAAACAGGTCGTTCAGACCCCGGACATGGCTAGACGAGTCCGGCGTAAACATACAAAGCCTTACTAGCCATATACCCCCGTACAAGGGGCTCTGCACACATACAACAAGAGACAATAAAGCTCAATTCTACCCATTTTCCGAATTATACTTTGTTTATTTAAATATAACATAGATTTTTGCACGATTGTTTTCAACTAAGTTCCTCTCTTTTATAGATGAACACCGTGCTACACCCGTCCAGGATACGGCACAACGGAGACACAGGCGCAGACGTGCAGTAGGGACCCGTTCCAAGGATTCTTTTCAGATTAAGACCCTGCGTAAACCTTTCTCACTGTCTCTTGTTGATACAGATCCCACGGTTTCTTGTTATAACCGAGGAGGAGGCTGGCGTCTTGGCATGTGGCCACGTCAGAATTTTGCGCGTACCTGGACACCAGGGGCTTCTTACCAAGGGTGTTGTTCAGCCCGTTTTCATAAAGACCGAATACCTTAGGGAGTGTTCGGCGTCGCGAGTTTGGCCTTATATGCATCAGCTCCGAATCATGTCTTTGGTCAAATGTTGGGTTTGCCTGGCTCCTATGTTTTGCTGCCTTACGTTCTGCTCTATCGGCTAAGGCGGCACTAGGAGAACTACTGCGATTGTGCCCCGGTTCGGCCAGGCGAGCACCTCAGTAGAGAAAGCCGAAAACTGACTGTCATGATATAGCGCGAGACTGGTCAACCACTCGATGACCCGCCAGAATCTTTAGGATTCCTCCGCATTAGCGAAGGGCCGTTTCCCGGTCAGGCACACACGCGCCCCGAATTCGGGTGAGCGCGGTGCCCCTAGGGGCTATATAGTAGCCCCACTGTCAAACTCCTATGGCTAAGTGAAAGTGATAAAGCATTATAGTCCGGTTGCCTAGTTCGCTGTGCTATCACCTCCTTAATAGGACCACGACGTTGGATAAAGTGTGAAAATGCGCCTTCTGCGAACACCCCCGCATTATATGCATGGAGGCTGAAGCCGAAGACTGCCATCTTTCAGGTTATATACACATATACATTAACGGACGCACAAGAGGTATTCTAATTCTTGAAAGCATAAGTATAAACAGCTTCTATATTCTATTGAAACATTGTTTTACAATAATACACGTTATTCGAACATAACATCCTTCGAGCACTGCGTCTCTATTAAACGAGCGCCCTGCAGAACTTCCTGAAAATAGTGCTCGGCAGGTACTCGGCTTTCGTCCAAATCTTGGGATGCAACAACACTGGCCTCCATCTCCGCCCAGTATGTCTTGACATGGGCAAGAGCCATCTGCGCACCCTCTATGCACGCCGACCTCTTCATTGCATTAATATGCGGCACCGCACCAAGGAACTGCTGCACCAAGCTAAAATAACTCTTCGGCTCGGGCCTTTTCGGCCACAGATGACTCACGACATGCTTCATGGCGAGTCCGGATAACCTATTCAGCTCCGCCCATGCGGCCAAATGATCGGATACTAAAAGTGGGCGCTCTGGATTGTGGAACTGCGACCAAAAAAGCTTTTTCCACTTCGTGGTCATTTTGATCGCGGAAGTGTTCGGCCGCGTCCGCGGCACTCGCTGCCAAGTCCAGATAAGTGTTTGCCGCACTCCACTTCCCGTCCAACAGAGCATACTTAGGATCCCCGAACTTCATCCGCAGCATATAGGGCTTTCCAGCCGTGATATCTCCAGCCTGACGTAGCTCCTCCTTCATTGCTCTCATCGTAGAGCGAGTATCCTTGGCCTCGGTAGTGACCTTCTCTAGGTCTTTCTGTGCCACCCGATCTTCTTTTTCAAGAAACTCGTAGCGGTCGGCAGCATTCTTCAACTTTACAGCCATCTCGGCAATTTCCTTCTTGCTTTGGCAGTGAGCAGCCTGTTCGGCTTTCAGCTCTTCAGCCGCCTTTAAGGCAGCCGCATCGCTTTTCCTGGCCTGCTCCTTGGCTCGGGCAAGTTCCGCCCGAAGGTTCTCCATGGCAGCGGCACCATCTGCATCAAGAACACATGTTGTAAGGTACGGGCATCAAGCTCCTCTTACCAGGTGTCTTCGGAGAAATTACATACCTTGTGCCTCGTCCAGCCGCTTGTTGACAAGCGCAATGTCGGCATCTGCCACGTCAAGTTGCCGCTTTAGTTCGGCAAATTCATCAGTCCGGCTAGCCACCGGACACTTCGCCACCTACATAGGAAAGGCGACATATCATACCTGGGATTACGATCCTCGGCGCGCCGTCATTTTTGACAACACACCGAGTCTCAAGGGCTACTATCTATACAGGGCGCATTTTATATATGCGGATCTGTCAAAAGGTACATCATTTCGCATACCTCAAAACCCGTCAGTAAACTCCTGACGGCCTTGTACAACCCGCTCTCCGCGGATGAAATCCTCCCAATCACCGTATCCGTCATCGCATGGTGTTCTTCTGAGATAGACGCTCGCCCGAGCAGATCCTTCAGCTCCTCCAACCACGCACCGGACGGTGTCGGACTCGTTCGATGGCCTTCTTCGAAGGCCGGACACGGAGGGCCTTGGGGTGCCCTATGGCTGACTTCCGGCCCTGACGGATTCGGAGAAACCCTCCGTGACGAAAGCTCAGGGTCGCCTGCCTCGCAAAGCAGTACGGCAGGGGGAGGCGTTCCACTCTCCATCATCTCCGGACAAAGATCCCCTGAAGATGAGCTCTGCTGAGAAGGGCTGAGATCCGAACTACAAGGTAAAACTTCGGTTATCTTCCTCAGAATTAAAACAGGGATGTCTCTCATTTTAAAACCTCCCTCTTTATTTACGGCTCGATGGAGAGCTGATCCCCTTGGGGGTGCAATGCGATCGGGGCACCCCCCGGCGCCGGACCCTCTGACAAAGATTTCTTCCCCCGCTTTGAGGCGGTAGCATCCGGGTCTTCAGAGGCGGTCCTCTTCTTCCCCTAGTTAGAGGAATTCTCGATTCCTCCTTTCCTGACAGCCTCCTTCGGGGAGGCGGTAGCTTCCTTGTTCCCCTCTTCGCCTTCTTCCAAAGGCGCAACCTCCAGCATCCTGGTTAACACGGGATCCGGCGTGGTCTCAAGGAGGGGAGCCGGACACCTCATTAGCTTTGCTTTCGCTATCCACTCCTGTTTAAGGGACAACTCTTTTAAGGGCGATTTTGTGATAATTATACGGATAGCGAGTCCGGGTACAGGGCTACTTACTTGAGTATCCGGGCGATTGCAGCTCAGACCTGCGTCCTCGGACGAGTCCGGACACATTGCTTGTGATCTGAAGAACAATTTGTACATCTCCACGGGCGTCGCGCCCATAAAATGTTGGAGGGCTCGCGGTCCTTCTGGATTAAACTCCCATAGGCGGAGGGGGCGGCGTTTGCAGGGCAGGATGCGGCGAATCAACATAACCTGCATCACTACGGCCAGATTGATATCTCTTTCTAGGAGATCTCGAACACGGCCCTGCAACAAGGGCACGTCCTTGGACGGCCCCCAGTTAAGCCCTTTATTGACCCATGACGCCAGCTGTGGTGGGGGACCTGAGCGAAAGGCAGGTGGCGCCACACATTTTGTGCCCCTGGGAGCTGTGATATAAAACCACTCTTGTTGCCATAAGCTGAACTCCTCTTGAAAAGGGCCCTCGGGCCATGGAGCATCGGCATTCTTGCTTATAACAGCACCTCCGCACTCTGCGTGCTGCCCCTCGATCATCTTTGGCTCTACTTTGAAGGTCTGAAGCCACAACCCGAAGTGAGGAGTAATACGGAGGAAGGCCTCGCACACGACAATGAATGATGGGATATGGAGGATGGATTCCGGAGCTAAGTAGTGAAATTCCAGCCCATAATAAAAAATGAGCCCCCTCACGAAGGGGTCCGTTGGGAAGCCTAGCCCCCGAAGAAAGTGAGACGCGAACACCACACTTTCACCAGGCTTGGGAGTGGGAATAACCTGCCCTTGAGCAGGTAGCCTGTGCGAGATTTTGCCGTTAGATACCTGGCATCTCTTAGCTTTCGCACGTCTTCTTCCGTAACGGAGGAAGGCATCCACCGGCCTTGAAGGTCGGAGCCGGACATCATCGAAGGTCCGAAGCGCCTGAATCTGGAGCTTTGGGTGTTGGAACTCAAGGCGAGAGGCGGATTTGATTGAAGATTGAGAGAAAGGAGTCGAGCCTTGGTCTCTTTATAAAGAGGTTGAATACCAAGAGCCCTCCCCGTGACCGTTTGGGACTCGCCTTCGTTTGAGAAGACATACCAACAGGCACGATTGGGTTACCCACGCCCGTATTGATGAGTATCCCGGAATAAAGGGACACGATCTCTGCTTTGACAAGACGTGCCAAGGAAACCGCCTCGTTAAATGCGCTGAGGTAGGACAGTAAAACAATTCAAATAAAAGCTTGGCCATGGCATGATGTCACGCTACGGAATACGTCAGCAGATTAGATTTGTACAAATATTATTCTCTCTACGGTGGTACGTGGAACTTATTTTGCAGATCCGGACACTATCCTTGTGTTCAAAATCTTCTATGAAGTATTCGGAGGAGGAACCTGCCTTGCAATGCCGAAGAACAATTTGCGCGCCAGACTCGTCGTCATTGAAGCCTGGTTCAGGGGCTACTGAGGGAGTCCTGGATTAGGGGGTGTCCGGATGGCCGGACTATAACCTTTGGCTGGACTCCTGGACTATGAAGACACAAGATTGAAGACTTCGTCCCGTGTCCGGATGGGACTTTCCTTGGCGTGGAAGGCAAGCTTGGCGATACGGATATGTAGATCTCCTCCCATTGTAACTGACTCTGTGTAACCCTAGCCCTCTCTGGTGTCTATATAAACCGGAGGGTTTTAGTCCGTAGGACGAACAGCAATCATACCATAGGCTAGCTTCTAGGGTTTTGCTTCTCTGATCTCGTGGTAGATCTACTCTTGTACTACCCATATCATCAATATTAATCAAGCAGGAGTAGGGTTTTACCTCCATCGAGAGGGCCCGAACCTGGGTAAAAACATCGTGTCCCTTGTCTCCTGTTACCATCCGCCTAGACGCACAGTTCGGGACCCCCTACCCGAGATCCGCCGGTTTTGACACCGACAACCACCCTTAACCCAACCACCGAAGCAGCTTCTGACGCCCCGTCCACAGCCGTAGATCCGCATCATCGACACCATCCTTAACCCAACCACCGGAGCAGCTTCTGACGCCCCGTCCACGGCCGCAGATCCGCGTCATCGACACCATCCTTAACCCAACCACCAGAGCAGCTTCTGACGCCCCGTCCACGGCCGCAGATCCGCGTCATCGACACCATCCTTAACCCAACTGGAGCAGCTTCACCTACGCCCTCGTCCATGGCCACAGATCTGCTTCGCCGACACTGTAGTCGACCCTACTCGACGGTTCTAGATCTCCTTACCGGACCCCGTCAGCCAGCGCAGCACCATCACCCTTGACATTTCTAACCTGATTCCCACCGTTTGGAGAGATGCCAAGCACCCGCCACGGCCTAGGTACTTGTCACCTTTAAACCCGTCCAGCATCACCTGCCCGATGTACTTCAAATATACTAACCGGTCGCTGTTACCTGTTATGCAGCTGGCAAAAACTACAAGGACGATGTTTCTTCTGGATCTAATAGCTTGGCCAACCAAGATCCTGGACTGAGTCATTGCTATGATCTTGTAAGCGCGTCTCTCTCTCTCTTGTATTGTTCTGTGCCTACCAGCGTGCTTTGCTAGGATTTTCGACCAGTAATCCCTTTGTGCAGACAATGATTTCTACTACTGGCTGCTAAATTAGATATGTAGATGTCATACATGATACTACCTCGTACCTCCGTTCCTAAACATAAGTCTTTCTAGAGATTCCACTATAGGCTACATACGGAGAAAAATGAGTGAATATACACTCAAAAATGCATCTATATACATCTGTATGTGGTCCATACTGGAATCTCTACAAAGACATATATTTAGGAACAGGGGCAGTACATTACACAAAATCGTAGGTGGCATGCAGGAATCCCAGTGCACTACATTAGGCTCCCTTAGAGTGCTTGCTAGTCCAGCATATAGAGTCATGGCTTGTTTAGGGTACGCACACAATCATTAATTGGTGATTTAAAATATGCGCAAGGGATATGCAATGTAGTATCATGTAGAGATGTCTGAAATTAGCCGTGTCAACTTGCAGATAGGGTTACACAATGAAAAAGTACAACATGTATGTGGCAATTTCATGGAACATCGCAAAAAAAGGAGAGGCAGCGGTGAGCCTATACACTGTGTGAAAGTGCAACTATCCCTAGGTGGTTTTGGTAATTCATAACAACATATAGCTCATTGAGCTAATGCTATTCCAAGACTATCATTTCAGGAAAGCTCAATGAATGGCATGGCATGGATGATGAAAGTGGATCCCTCAAAATACTAAGGACAAAGGATTGGCTCAAGCTCAAATGCTCAAGACTCTTCATTTTATATTTTAGTGATCCAAGATCACCTTGAGTCTATAGGAAAAGCCAATACTATCAAGGAGGGATGAGGTGTTGCTTAATGAGCCTCTTGCTTCATATGCTTTGTGATATGCTCCAAAACCCTCAACTACTTTCCCACATCCACAAATGGCCTAAACCCATAGCCAAAATTGGTCACACCTATTCTTCCAATCCGGCGCCACTGACTCCAAAAGTCATAGCCACTACCACAAACCCTAAGCAAATCGGTCCTACCAATAGGGATCTCGGTCTCACCGAGATGGGATTGTAATCTCTCTATTTCGCTTCATAACATTTCGGTCTAACCCAAATGAGCGACCGGTCCCACCGAGATTGCAATGTAAACTCTCTGTTTCCCTTTTGTAACATTTCGGTCTCACCGAAAAGAGCAAATCGGTCCCACCGAGTTTACTTGACCAACTCTCTGGAAAGCTTATTACCAAAATCGGTCTTACCGAGTTTGTGTAATCGGTCTTACCGAGATTACGTTATGCCCTAACCCTAACCGAATCGGTCTCACCGAGTTGCATGTCATTCCCACCGAAAATCACTAACGGTCACTAGGTTTACTAAATCGGTCCGACCGAGTCTGTTGAATCGGTCCCATCGAGTTTGGTAAATTGTGTGTACCTGTTAGATTTTGTGTGGAGGCTATATATACCCCTCCACCTCCTCTTCATTCATGGAGAGAGCCATCAGACTAAACCTACACTTCCAACTTACCATTTCTGAGAGAGAACCACCTACTCATGTGTTGAGGCCAAGATATTCCATTCCTACCATATGAATCTTGATCACTAGCCTTCCCCAAGTTGCTTTCCACTCAAATCCTCTTTCCACCAGATCCAAATCCTATGAGAGAGAGTTGAGTGTTGGGGAGACTATCATTTGAAGCACAAGAGCAAGGAGTTCATCATCAACGCACCATTTGTTACTTCTTGGAGAGTGGTGTCTCCTAGATTGGCTAGGTGTCACTTGGGAGCCTCCGACAAGATTGTGGAGTTGAACCAAGGAGTTTGTAAGGGCAAGGAGATTGCCTACTTCGTGAAGATCTACCGCTAGTGAGGCAAGTCCTTCGTGGGCGATGACCATGGTGGGATAGACAAGGTTGCTTCTTCGTGGACCCTTCGTGGGTGGAGCCCTCCGTGGACTCGCGCAACCGTTACCCTTCGTGGGTTGAAGTCTCCATCAACGTGGATGTACGATAGCACCACCTATCGGAACCACGCCAAAAACATCCGTGTCTCCAATTGCGTTTGAATCCTCCAAACCCTTCTCTTTACTTTCTTGCAAGTTGCATGCTTTAATTTCCGCTGCCTATATACTCTTTGCATGCTTGCTTGAATTGTGTGATGATTGCTTGACTTGTCCTAAGATAGCTAAAATCTGCCAAACTCTAAAATTGGGAAAAGGTTAAGTTTTTAATTGGTCAAGTAGTCTAATCACCCCCCCTCTAGACATACTTCAAGGTCCTACAAGTGCTATCAGAGCTTTGGTCTCCATTTGCTTTGATTTCCATAGCTTTAGGTGGTCATAGCCTTGGCTTCACAACCTAGGAGAGTATGGCATCTAGCGAGGGAAATTATCACCGTAGAGGTCCTTACTTTGATGGTACTAATTTTGCTAGTTGGAAGCATAAGATGAAAATGCATATTCTCGGACATAACCCCGCCGTTTGGGCAATTATTTGTATTGGCTTGCAAGGTGAATTCTTTGATGGGAGAGAACCAAACCGTGAAGCGAATGCAGAAGAATTGAAGATGCTGCAATACAACGCTGAAGCTTGTGATATCATCTTCAACGGATTGTGCCCTGAAGAATTCAACAAAATCAGCCATCTTGAGAATGCAAAGGAAATTTGGGATACTTTGATTGATATGCACAAAGGTACCGAATCCGTCAAGGAATCCAAGTTGGATGTGCTCCAAAGTCAGCTTGACAAGTTCAAAATGAAGGATGGTGAAGGTGTTGCTGAAATGTACTCTAGGCTTGCATTTATCACAAATGAGATTGCCGGCTTAGGGAGTGAAGAGATGACCGACAGATTCATCATCAAGAAAATCCTAAGAGCATTGGATGGAAAGTATGATACCGTGTGCACATTGATCCAAATGATGCCAAACTACAAAAATCTCAAGCCAACAGAAGTCATTGGAAGAATTGTTGCTCATGAGATGTCACTCAAGGATAAGGAGGAACTTCACAACAAGTCAAGTGGTGCTTACAAAGCCTCAAGTGAAGCCCCCACATCATCAAGTGAGAAACAAACCTTCAATGAAGAATTGAGCTTAATGGTGAAGAACTTCAACAAATTCTACAAGAGTAGAAGCAAAGAAAGAAGCTCCAAGTCAAGGTCTTATCATGACAATAGATCTTCTAGTCGAGAGCGCAATTGCTACAATTGTGGGAGGCCTGGACACTACTCCAATGAGTGTACGACACCCTACAAAAGAAGAGAAGATTCTCCAAAAAGAAGAAGCAAAAGAGAAGAATCACCACCAAGAGAGAGGAGGAGTAGAGATGATCGTTATGAACGAAGACCCTCACGGAGAAGCAAGGATTTGGAAAGGAAGGACAAGTCATCAAGGAGCTACACAAAACGAAGACATCAAGCTCATGTTGGTGAATGGGTATCCGGCTCCGACTCCGACAATCACTCCGAGAGAAGCTATCACTCCGACTCCGAACATACTCAAGATGAAGGTGTTGTCGGTTTAGAACTTGTGTCAACCAACTCCTACGACATATTTGATTCACCAAATGAAGGATTTCGAAGATGCTTCATGGCCAAAGGTCCAAAGGTAACACATCCTGAGTATGTTGATTTCAATAGTGATGAAGATGACTTGCTTGTGGATGATGATTTACTTGTTGACAACTCTAGTGATGAATACTATGATGAAACGTCAATTAATCATGCTAATCAAACTAATGACAATGATAAGGAGAAAATTGAGCTTCTAACTAAAGAACTAAACACTCTAAAGTTGGCTCATGAAACTATCTTCGAAGATCATCGAGAACTTTTAAGGGCTCATGAGAAGTTACGCTTTGAAAAGCTCAATCTTGAGCAAGAGCATGAGTTCTTAAAGGCAATCAATGATGATCTCCGTAAGAAAAGTTCCTCTTACATTGCCAAGCGTTTACTCTTATCTACTTACATGCCTCAAGTCAAGTCTGGTAACAAGTACAAGAAAGATACTTCCTCTAGTAGTAACAATAATAATGTTAAATCCAATATTGTTGCTTCTAGTAGTTCTCTTGATTCCACTAATGATTCTCTTAGCCAAGTTACACTTGAGCAAGAAAATAGCTTATTGAAGGGAATTATATTGAAAGGTGTTTACAAGAGCCTTGCCGGGAGTAAGCAATTCGAGGAAATTGTACGCAAGCAAGGAAGACACTAGAAGAATCAAGGTGTTGGTTTTGAACAAAAGTTCAATGCCAATGGAGTTGAGTGGGAAGAAGATCAATACCCCAAGACGAAGTTTGTTCCTCAACAAGAGAATTATGATCCTACTTCCTTCAAGGGAACACAAGCTCAAGATGATCTTCCTCCACAAGACCACAAGAACAAAGGCAAGGATAAGCTTCAAGAAGAGATTGATGCATTTGAAGAAGCACCTAAGGTCTCAGTCAAGTGGATTCCCAAGACTACGTCAAGTTCTACTTCATCAAGTACAACTCCAACTCCAAGGATTCCCATCAAGATGATGTGGATCCCGAAGAAGAAGAACTAGAGAGTTCTTGAGGGTGACTCCACCAACATTCTTCACTCATATCTTTATGGCAAGGACAAGTGCAATCAACTTCCACATCTTGCACTAGTTCAAGGAGTCACAAACCCTCATGTTGGTAAGGCAAGGGACAAGGTAACCTAATGGTTTCATGGACATCATCTTGTGTGTGCATCACTCTATGTCTATGGATATTCTTGTTTGCTCCTTGTGGGACTAACCCATGTAGGTAAGTTGAAAGTGCAACTCACTCCAAAGGATTGCTCCAAATGATCTACTTCAACATTGAGCATCCACATCTTCAACACCTACATGAAGTCATCATCGAAAAAACCCAAGGTTAGTTCATCTCTCTAAAGGGGGGATCTCACATCTAGGGGGAGCTTAACTCAAAAATTGAGTCAAAGCAACTCTAATAGTGTGAACACATCAATGCAATATGTAAAAGTGGTAACCCCACTTGAGCTTAAACGATGAGTATGACCTATGATCAAATGTTCTCATTTGACTCCTAAGTCAATATACTCATATATAGATGACCTAGTCATTGCCAATTGTTTGATAGATGCTAGAATTGGTTGTGCATGCTTTGCCACATATTTCATTTGCCATTTTATTGTGTGAGCATGTTGGTGCATATTTTACTCATTCAAGGACATCCACTTGTTGTTTTGATTGTTTGGTTCATTCTTCTTTTGGCCAAGTGGATGGACAAGAATGCCTAAGAACCCTCTCTAGCTATCTATGCTTTTCTCGTCTCAAACTCTATTCATGCTACATCACAAAATTTGATCAAGTTAGATTCGAACCACTCTGTGTGAGGAGCACTCGGAGTCCCTGATTCGTCATAGACTTAAACTTCCAAAACCTCTTTGTGATTCTCGGTCTGACCGATTCCTCCATTTCGGTCCTACCGAGATCATTAAGTTGATCTGAGTATTCAATCTCGATGCAACCGATTTGAAATTTTTGGTCACACCGAGTTGCTGTAACTGAACACAGTTATGCATCTCGGTGCCACTGAGTTGTTCCACTCAGTCACACCGACAGGGTCGGGCTATATATAGACACGGGCAAAATTTTGGAAATTTCTCCGAACCTCTTCGCCCGCGCAATAGCTTGCTCTGCCATCGAAGGTCTCCGGATCGTCTCCTCGTCGCCTGCCGCCTCCTGTCGCTGGTCTCCGCCGCCGTCAACAGAATTCAACCCCACCGTTGCCGCCGTAGCGAGTTCATCACCGCACTAGGGCATGGACTCGATCTTTGTGCTATCCACATCTGATTCCTAGCACATTGTACTCTTATTGATTCTTGCCACGATTGAAACAATCCTATCCAGCCAAAGTAGTCCGTAGAGTAGATTAGATTCAAATTTTTAGGGTTAGGTTTCCGCCGAAACCATCTCGGACCCACCGAGTTGAAAAACTCGGTCTCACTGATTTGGCATATGCCATTGCACTAGTGACTCTCGGTCTGACCGAGAATTACTAATCGGTGTGACTGATTTTAGGATTCTATGAAACCCTAGCAGTCTCGGTGCCACCAAATTGTGACTCGGTCCAACCGAGTTCATCAGTTCAGGTTCCAAAAACTGCTTCGGTATCACCGAGTTTGAAAATCGGTTGATCCCAAATGCTTTCTGTGAAAACTAAAACTGAATTTTTGAATCATTCTTTTGAAAAATCTCTGCATTTTGTGATGCTCATCCACTCTATCTCATCTATAACTCTTCACAGGGTCAGCAGTCAGCTTTTGCAGCATGTCAGACCAGAGTGACAGTCAAAACAGGTCAGCAGAGCAGATTCACTTGAGTGAGGGCACTAGTCCCTCCAGCACTTCAGATGAAGGAAGCAAAAGCACTCCTAGCAACCTGCCTAAGGCTGCTACCAGGCAAAGGAGAAAGAGAACCTCAGACCCAGAAGATGAGGACTACAAAGCTGAGGAAGATGAGGCTACTTCCAAGAAAGTGGTGCTCCAGAAGGAATATGGCTCAACAAAGGATATAAAGCCAGGCATGAAGATTAAAAGGCCAATAGGAAGACAACCAATGTCCAAGGCCAGTGCATGATCTCAACTGCTTGAAAGTCCTGATCCCAAAGAGCCAGCTGCTGAAGGCAAGAAGAGGAAGGAAAGGGTCAAGAAGACCATGGCCAGAGTTGTTGGGCAACCTTCCATGATGGAAGAGGAAGAGCTTACTGCACCAGCACCAAAGGCACCAAAGCTTATGGGTGATGCTATTAAATCTAGGGCTGCAACATCTAAGCCCAAGGAAGCACCCAAAGGTGCCCCAAGGCCAAGTCTGCACCAAAGAGGAATACCAGGAGTATTCCAGCTGCTGAGAAGAACAAGGCCCCAGTGCCCAAGGTTGCTAAGGAGGAAGAAGAAGAAGGACATGTTCTAAGGAAGCTCAAACCAAAGATACCAGATCACAATGATGCCCATCCTGTGGCTGAGGACTTGAACATCAGAAAAGACTCAGGATTGAGGCTATGGAGGATGGCAGATCCATATGCCACAAGGAGAAGAACTGCTGTTGATTATAGGTTCCATACAAAGGAACAGCAGGACTTCTATGAGACAATCTTATTGGACAAGAAGCCCATAGTTTGTGATATGAGGTGGGTCGACTGGACCTACATGAAGGAGAATGAAGAGCACTATCCTGGAGTGCAAGACAACTTTGTTGCTTGTGGAGTTGCAGATTTTGTTGGGCAAAAGCTCACAAACTGGAATGATGAACTTATCATGCAATTCTACTCCACAGCACATTTTTACCCAGATGGAAGAATTGTTTGGATGTCTAAAGGTACAACCTACCAATCCACTGTTGAAGAATGGGCAAAACTGATAAATGCCCCAAAGGAAAATGATGATGATCTGGATGTATATCCCAAGAAGAAAATGGGACACAATACCATGGCACACATGTACAAGGAGATCCCAGACAAAGCCCTAGAGACTTTCTCTTTTGGATCAGTCCATTTTGTGTTGTCAGGGCTGCCTACTATCAATTGGATTCCGAGGCACACTCTGTTGCCCAAGTCTGGTGACCACAACATGATCAGAGGGCATTTCATCAATATGTTGCATTTATTTGATGTGCCACAGAAATTCAAAGTCATGAGCCTTATAGTTGAAACCATTAAGAGGACTGCAGCAGATCAAAAGAGGAGCTGTGGTTATGCACCTCAGATTCAGGAATTGATCAACTCAAAGATGGGAACTGGCAAATGTCTATTGGATAGGGAACATTTTCCACTCGATCCAGACTTTGAAGACAATGAGGTTGTCATGAATGAGGATGATCCATCATCAGTTCAAGCTCAAGAGAAGAAGGAGAAGGCAAGGAAGGAGAAGGCTGCCAAGATGCCAACTCAAGAGGAGGCATCTGAGTATTTCTTGAAAAATAAGCAGGAGCAGCTTGGTTACTTGATAGCATCATCTCTGAGGATTGAGAAGGGGTTGGCCACCTTAACTCAAAACCAGGAGAGCTTGGAAAGAATCATGGAACAAAAATTCTATGATCTAGATGTCAAAGTAACTAAGATTCAGTCAGTTGTGGAGCAACTTCAGGATGACATGCAGGAGAGGAAGGGTAAGACAACCACAAATGTCTTTGCCAGAGTGCCTAGAGCTTAGAGGTCAGCTGCTGTGCCAGTGCCAGACACTAGAGCAACATCTTCAGCACCAGGTACTGTCTCTTCAGCTCCAATGCAACCAGCTTCAGCATCAACTCCAGCACCCTCTACATCAACTGAAGCCTTCATCCTTGGAGTTATCCGGACACCACCAACTGAAGATCAAGCCTGAGAGTCGATCTAGCACTATGCATTTTCTATGAACTTTTTGGTAACTTGTTGCCAAAGGGGGAGAAAAATGTATAGATCATAGGCTTCGCGAGAGAGAGAGAGTGTTGCTTTTGTTCTCTCTTGCTTTGTTGGTTTAAACTTGTTTGCTTTTTGATTGGTTGAGATACTATGCTTGTGAGACATTGATGATCATGTGTTTGATCATAAGCTACACTTATGCATGTTTGATGATATTATCCTATCTATCTTATGTGATCATTCACTTTGCTTGGTGATAAGGGGGAGAAAAATGTATAGATCATAGGCTTCGAGAGAAAGGGTGTTGCTTTTGTTCTCTCTTGCTTTGTTGGTTTAAACTTGTTTGCTTTTTGATTGGTTGAGATACTATGCTTGTGAGACATTGATGATCATGTGTTTGATCATAAGCTACACTTATGCATATTTGATGATATTATCCTATCTATCTTATGTGATCATTCACTTTGCTTGGTGATGAGTGCATGTATTCAATACTTATCATTTTGAGAGCTCCACCAAGATGTATGTGACATGAAAGAGTAACCCATGAGCCTAATTCCTTGTGCATTTGCAGTCCAAAGAAAATTTTAAAACTATGCACAAATTTAGGGGGAGCTCTTGCTTATCACATACTTCTCAAAGCGATGATGTTTTTGTTCTTATTATCTTTTGTCGAAGCTTTGATCTATATGTTGTCATCAATTACCAAAAAGGGGGAGATTGAAAGTGCAACTATCCCTAGGTGGTTTTGGTAATTCATAACAATATATAGCTCATTGAGCTAATGCTATTCCAAGACTATCATTTCAGGAAAGCTCAATGAATGGCATGGCATGGATGATGAAAGTGGATCCCTCAAAATACTAAGGACAAAGGATTGGCTCAAGCTCAAAGGCTCAAGACTCTTCATTTCCTATTTTAGTGATCCAAGATCACATTGAGTCTATAGGAAAAGCCAACACTATCAAGGAGGGATGGGGTGTTGCTTAATGAGCCTCTTGCTTCATGTGCTTTGTGATATGCTCCAAAACCCTCAGCTACTTTCCCACATCCACAAATGGTGTAAACCCAAAGCCAAAATTGGTCACACCGATTCTTCCAATCCGGCGCCACCGATTCCAAAAGTCATAGCCACTGCCACAAACCCTAAGCAAATCGGTCCCACCGATAGGGATCTCGGTCTCACCGAGATGGGATTGTAATCTCTCTGTTTCCCTTCGTAACATTTTGGTCTAACCGAAGTGAGCGATCGGTCCCACCGAGATTGCAATGTAAACTCTATGTTTCCCTTTTGTAACATTTCGGTCTCACCGAAAAGAGCAAATCGGTCCCACCGAGTTTACCTGACCAACTCTCTGGAAAGCTTATTACCAAAATCGGTCTTACCGAGTTTGTGTAATCGGTCTTACCGAGATTACGATATGCCCTAGCCTAACCGAATCGGTCTCACCGAGTTGCATGTCAGTCCCACTGAAAATCACTAACGGTCACTAGGTTTACTAAATCGGTCCGACCGAGTCTTTTGAATTGGTCCCACCGAGTTTGGTAAATTGTGTGTAACGGTTAGATTTTGTGTGGAGGCTATATATACCCCTCCACCTCCTCTTCATTCGTGGAGAGAGCCATCAGACTAAACCTACACTTCCAACTTACCATTTTTGAGAGAGAACCACCTACTCATGTGTTGAGGCCAAGATATTCCATTCCTACTGTCGGTGTCAAAACCGGCGGATCTCGGGTAGGGGGTCCCGAACTGTGCGTCTAGGCGGATGGTAACAGGAGACAAGGGACACAATGTTTTTACCCAGGTTCGGGCCCTCTCAATGGAGGTAAAACCCTACTCCTGCTTGATTAATATTGATGATATGGGTAGTACAAGAGTGGATCTACCATGAGATCAGAGAGGCTAAACCCTAGAAGCTAGCCTATGGTATGATTGTTGTCCGTCCAACGGACTAAAACTCTCTGGTTTATATAGACACCGGAGAGGGCTAGGGTTACACAGAGTCGGTTATAATGGGAGGAGATCTTCATATCATATTGCCAAGCTTGCCTTCCACGCCAAGGAAAGTCCCATCCGGACACGGGACGGAGTCTTCAATCTTGTATATTCATAGTCCGGGAGTCCGGCCAAAGGTCATAGTCCGGCCATCCGGACACCCCCTAATCCAGGACTCCCTCAGTAGCCCCTGAACCAGGCTTCAATGACGACGAGTCCGACACGGAAGTTGTCTTCGGCATTGCAAGGCGGGTTCTTCCTCCAAATAGTTCATAGATGATGTTGAACACCAAGATAGTGTCCGCCTCTGCAAAATAAGTTCCACATGTCACCCTAGAGAGAGAATAATATCTGCACAAATCTAATCTGCTGACGTATTCTGTAGCGTGACGTCACGGCCAGGTCTTTATTCAAATCGTTTTACCGTTCCACCTCAGTGCGTTTAGCGAGGCGGTTTCCTTGGCACGTCTTGTCAAAGCAGAGATTGTGTCCCCTTATTCCGGGATTCTCATCAATACGGGCATGGGTAACCCAACCGTGCCTTTGGTATGACTCCCTAATTGAAAGCGAGTCTCAAACGGTTACGGGGAGGGCTCTTGGTATTCAACTCCTTTATAAAGGGACCAAGGCTTGGCTCCCCTCTTCTCAATCCAATCAATTCCGCCCCTTGCTTCGAGTTCCAACACCCAATGCTCTAGTTTTAGGCGCTTCGGACCTTTGGCGATGTCCGGCTCCGACCATCAAGGCCGATGGATGCCTTCCTCCTTTACGGAAGAAGATGTGCGAAAGCTGAGAGATGCCAGGTATCTAACCAGCGAAATCTCGCATAGGCTGCCTGCTCAAGGGCAGGCAATTCGCACTCCCCAGCCCGGTGAGAGCGTGGTGTTCGTATCTCACTTCCTTCGGGGGCTAGGCTTCCTGATTGATTCCTTCGTGAGGGGGCTTATGTTTTATTACGGGCTGGAGTTTCACGACTTAGCTCCGGAGTCCATCCTCCAAATCTCATCATTCATTGTCGTGTGTGAGGCCTTCCTCCATATCACTCCTCACTTCGGATTGTGGCTAAGAACCTTCAAGGTGGAACCGAAGATGATCGAGGGGCAGCACGCTGAGTGCGGAGGAGCTATAATAAGAAAGATGGCCGACGCTCCTTGGCCCGATGGCTCTTTTCAAGAGGAGTTTGGCTTATGGCAACGGGACTGGTTTTACATCACAGCCCCCAAGGGCACCACATGGGTGGCGCCACCTACTTTCCGCTCGGGTCCCCCACCATGGCTAGCGTCATGGGTTAATGAAGGACTTATCTAGGGGCCGCCCAAAGACGTGCCCTTGCTGCAGGACCGCATTCGAGATCTTCTAGAAAGAGATATCAATTTGACCGTAGTGGCGCAAGTCATGCTGATTTGCCGCACACTGCCCTGCAAAGGTCGACCTCTCCGCCTGTGGGAATTTAACCCGGAGGGACCGCGAGTCCTCCAACATTTCATGGGTGTGACACCCGTGGAGATGTACAAATTGTTCTTCGGATCACATGCAAGGTGTCCGGATTTGTCCGAGGATGCAGGCCTGAGCTGCAATCTCCCGGATGCTAAGGTAAGTAGCCCCATATTTGGACACACCATCCGTATTTTCATCACAAAAATTACCCTTAACAAAGTTGTCCTTTGAACAGGAGTGGATAGTGAAGGCAAAGCTTATAAGGTGTCCAGCCCCCCTGCCCGAGACCGCGCCAAACCCCATGCTAACCAGGATGCTGGAGGTCGCGCTTTTGGTGGAAGGCGAAGGGGGGAACCAAGGGGCTACTGCCTCCATGAAGGAGGCTGTTAGGAAGGGAAGAATCGAAAATTCCCCCAATCAGGGAAAGAAAAGGACTGCCTCTGAAGACCCGGAGGTGATGGCCGCAAAACGGGGGAAGAAATCTTCGCCAGAGGGTTCGGCACCAGAGAACGCCCTGGCCGAATCGCCCCCTAAGGGGGACCCGCTCTTCCCTGAGATGTAAGTGAAGGGAGGGGTTCCATAATGAATGACACTCCTGTTTTATTTCTGAGGAAGATAACTGAAACATTACCTTGAAGTTCGGATCTCAACCCTTCTCAGCAGAGCTCATCTTCAGGGCATCTTCGTCCGGAGATGATAGAGAGTGAAACGCCTCCTCTTGCGCCGTCTCATGAGGCAGGTGACCCTGAGGTGTCATCTCAGAGGGTCTTCGCAAGTCCGGATCCTGGAAAAGGTCGTCAGGCTAGTCCGGCACCCTCTGGTGCACAGTCGGAGGGGCTGGAGGATCTGCTTGAGAGGGCGTCCATCTCAGAAGAACACCGTATGTTAATGAATACGGTGATTGGAAGGATTTCATCCGCAGAAAGCAGATTGTACGAGGCTGCAAGGAGTTTACTAACAGGCTTTGAGGTACGCAAAAAAGTTGTACCTTTTGGTAGAGCCGCATATTAAATGCGCCCTGTATAAATAGTAGCCCCTAAGACTCTGTGTGTCGTCAAGGGTGACGGCGCGCAGAGGATCATAACCCCAGGTATAATATGTCGCCTTTTCCATGAAGGTGGCGAGGCGTTCGGTGGCTAGCCGGACTGATGAATCTGCCGAGGTAAAGCGGCAACTTGACGTAGCAGATGCCGACATCGCGCTTGTAAATAAGCGGCTAGACGAGGCACAAGGTATGTTCCAAAGACACCTGGTAATAGGAGCTCGATGCTCGGGCCTTATATATATGTGCCTAATGTAGATGGTGCTGCTTCCGTGGAGAACCTTCGGGTGGAACTTGCCCGAGCCAAGGAGCAAGCAAGGAGAAGTGATGCGGCTGCCGTTAAAGCGGCTGAAGAGCTAAAAGCCGAACAGGCTGCTCACTGCCAGAGCAAAAAGGTGATAGCCAAAATGACCATAAAGTTGAAGGATGCTACCGACCGCTATAAATTTCTTGAACAAGAAGATAGGACGGCTCAGAAGGATCTTGAAAAGATCGCTGCCGAAGCCAAGGAAACTCGCTCTGCAATGAGAGCTATGAAGGAGGAGCTGCGTCAGGCTGGAGATATCACGTCTGGAAATTCCTATATTCTGCGGATGAAGTTCGGAGACCCCAAGTATGCTCCGTTAGACCGGCAGTGGAGTGCGGAAAACACTTATCTGGATTTGGCAGCGAGTGCGGCGGACGCGACCGAACACTTCCGCGGCCGAGGTGACCATGGATTGGAAGAGCTTTTTTGGTCGCAGTTCCACAATCCAGAACGCCCACTTTCGATATTCGACCGTTTGGCCGCCTGGGCGGAGCTGAACAGGTTATCCGGACTCACCATGAGGTATGTTGCGAGTCATCTGTGGCCGGAGAAGCCGGAGCCGTAGAGTTATTTTGGCTTGGTGCAACAGTTCCTTGGTTCGGTGCCGCATGCTGATGCAATGAAGAGGTCGGCGTGCATAGAGGGCGCACAGATGGCTCTTGCCCGTGTCCAAACATACTGGGCGGATATGAAGGCCAGTGTTGTTGCATCCCGGGATTCGGACGAAAGCCGAGTACCTGCCAAGCACTACTTTGAGGAAGTTCTTCATGGCGCTCGTTTAATAAAGTCGCAGTGCTCGAAGGATGTTGTGTTCGAATAGCGTGTGCTATTTGTAAAATGAATATTTTGATGGAATATAAAAGATTTTTTATACTTGTGCTTGCAAGAATTATGAGGCCTCCTGTGCGGCCGTTTAATGTATATATTTGTATATAACCTGAAAGATGGCAGTCGTTGGCTTCAGCCCCCACGCATAGAATGCGGGGGTGTTCGCAAAAAGGCGCCTTTTCACGCTTAATCCAACGTCTTGGTCCTACAAAGGAGGTGGTGGCGCGGCGAACTAGGCAACCGGACTATAATGGTTTATCACTTTCACTTAGCCATAGGAGTTTGATAGTGGGGCTACTGAATAGCCCCTAGGGGCACCGCGCTCACCCGGATTCGGGGCGCGAGTGTGCCTGACCGGGAAGCGGCCCTTCGTTAATGCGGAGGAATCCTAAAGATTCCGAAAGTCATCGAGTGGTTGACCAGTCTCTCGCTATATCATGACAGTCAGTTTTCGGCTTTCTCTATTGAGGTGCTCGCCTGGCTGAACCAGGGCACAATCGCAGTAGTTCTCCTGGTGCCGCGTTAGCCGATATAACGGAATGTAAGGCAGCAAAACACAGGAGCCGGGCAAACCCAACATTTGACAAAAGACATGATTCGGAGCTGATGCATATAGGGCCAAACTCGCGACGCCGAACACTCCCTAAGGTATTCGGTCTTTATGAGGACGGGCCGAAATAGAGCCCTTGGTAAAAAAGCCCCTGGTGTCCAGGTACGCGCAAAAATTCTGGCGTGGCCACATGCCAAGACGCCAGCCTCCTCCTCGGTTATAGTGAAAACCGGGGGATGTTGTCAACAAGAGACAGTAAAAACGGTTTACGCAGGGTCTTAATCTGAAAAGAATCCTTGAAACGGGTCCCTGCTGCACGTCTGCGCCTGTGTCTCCGTTGTGCCGTATCCTGGACGGGTGTAGCACGATGTTCGTCTACGAAAGAGAGGAACTTAGTAAAAAATAAGCGTGCGAGAAATCTATATTTAAAATAAACAAGATATAGTTGGAGCAAGAATTGAGCCGTATTGTCTCCGGGCGTGAACACGCGGAGCCCCTTGTACGGGGTTATGCGGCTATTAAGCATATGTACATTTACGCCGGACTCGTCGAGCCGTGTCCGGGATAGTAGGGCTGGATTAGTGGGCGGCTGTCTAGGCGGCCGCACCTTTGCCCGTACTTTGGGGGTCAATTTATATTCCCCTGTAATGAAATGATGACTCATGGACCGGGCATTTTAAGTGTAAGGGATGCATAATGCGGTATTGCGTTAAAGCGAGCGAAGGCTTCTTGTCCCAGTAGCGCTTGATAGCGACTTATGAATGGGGCGATGTGGAATGTTAGCTTTTCGCTTTGGAAGTTGTCGGGTGAGCCGAACGTGACTTCTAATGAAAGGGAACCCATACTTTGAGTATCTGGACCCTGCATGACTCCTTGGAAGGAAGTGTTGCTATGGCGGATTGTAGCTGGGTTTACCCCTAGTTTGCGGATTGTGTCCTGATATAGCAGGTTCAAGTCACTACCGCCGTCCATAAGGACTTTTGTAAATTGGAGTCCGTTAATGATCGGATTCACGACCAAGGCAGTCCAGCCTGTGTTCCGGGCTCCTTTGGAGTAATCCTGATGATCGAAGGTGATTGGTTGTAACAACCAGTGGCGGTGCTCCTCTGGGGCTGGCCATACGGCGCGTGTCTTTGTAAGCACCGTTCTGTTTTTCCCTCTTGTCATCTGAAGTGAATTTACTGTCTTGACTTCTTGTGGGAACTTCTTTTGTTCTCCGGTGTTCTGCTTGTGGGGTGCATCGTCATCCTCGCTTGGTGTGTCGAGCCCCTTGTGTTCGGCGTTGAGTTTGCCGGACTGTTTGAAGACCCAACAATCTCTGTGGGTATGGTTGGCAGGCCTCCCCGGAGTACTGTGGATTTGACATATTTTGTCCAAGATTTTGTTGAGGTTGGATAGCTTGTCCCTGTCATCTTTGGGGGGCGGCTTTTTCTGATTTTTCCAAGAGCTTTTGAATCCGGCGTTTACTGCCGTGCTCATTGGGCTGTTGTCCTTGATCAGGCGCGATTCTTTGTTACAGCGCGGTTTCCCGTTTCCATCTCTGGGTTCGGATGTATTCGGGTCGCTGGTGCTGCTTCTTGCCAACTAGCTATCCTCTCCTGCACAGAAGCGGGTCATGAGGCTTGTTAATGCGGCCATTGTTCTTGGCTTTTCTTGGCCGAGGTGTCTGGCGAGCCATTTGTCTCGGACGCTATGTTTGAAAGCTGCTAGGGCCTCGGCATCCGGACAGTCGACTCTGATTCTTTTTAGTGAGGAATCTGTTCCAGAGTTTCCGAGTGGACTCTGCAGGCTGCTGAGTTATATGACTCAGATCATCTGCATCCAGAGGTTGGACATAGGTCCCTTGAAAATTTGCCCGGAAAGCGTCCTCGAGCGCTTCCCAACTTCCCATGGTGTTTTCGGGAAGGCTTTTAAGCCAATGCCGGGCTGGGCCTTTGAGCTTAAGTGGTAAGTATTTTATGGCGTGGAGGTCATCTCCTCTGGCCATGTGTATGTGGAGGATGTAATCCTCGATCCAGACTCCAGGGTCTGTTGTTCCGTCGTATGCTTCTATGTTTACGGGCTTGACTTCCGCTGGAAATCATGATCTAGCACCTCATCGGTAAAACATAGGGGATGTGCGGCACCCCTATATTTAGGTGTGCCGCGATGTTCGGATATTTTTTGCATTGCATTGCTCACTGGAGCTTGCTTTCTTGGCCCATAGATGGATCTGGTTGGGCCAGTTTTTTGATGCGAATTCTCGGACAGATCGCGCGCCGTATGGAGTTCGGCGCCCCTTGTTGCTTGAGATCGATCGTGGGGTCGTCTATCCGACCTTGTGGCTTCCTTATTTTTTGACTGTGGGGGCTTTATGGCCTCTTCATCAAATTCCGGTAGTAGTTTCCGCTTCGGATAGCACTTTGTGTGACGACTATTGCCGTACTTGTGTGCGGTATTGAGTACTTTGCCCCATCTGATTCTGAGTGCATCTTTCGCTGTTTTGAGCCTCCGCTTCTGCTTTTTCAGGCTACGTGCGGTGGCGATGAGACTTTGGTGGAGGTTCTGATGCTCCAGCAATTTGTTCGGCGTGAGATCGTCCGGACTATTATCTTTCCCGGGGATGGGCTGTTCGGATTGTCCGCCCTGTTTGGACGGTTGCTCAATGGCATGTTCGTCTTCCGTTGATTCACCCTGCTCTATGGCTGGGTCTTTGTCGAGGTGGGGCTCGGCCTTGCGCTTACGCCGCCGCTTTGACTGCTTTTCGAGGGAGCGATCCCTGGTTGCTCCCTTTTGATCCTCGTTGTCATTTCTGTTAGGTGTGTCCACCATGTATATATCGTGTGATGAGGTGGCTTTACAGTGCCCTATAGGTGCTGGTTATTGTTTATCTCCTCTATCGGCGTCCATAACGTCGATGTCTTCGGAGTCGAAGTCGAGCATGTCGGTTAGATCATCGACAGTGGCTACCAAGTGGGTGGTGGGTGGGTTTCGAATTTCTTTGTCGTCCGCATCCCAGCCATGCTGACCGTAGTCCGGCCAGGGCTCTCCTGACAAAGAGAGAGACTTTAGTGAATTCAAGATGTCACCAAGGGGCGAGCGCTGAAAGACGTCCGCGGCGGTGAACTCCATGATCGGAGCCCAATCGGGTTCGATCGGAAGGGGTGCGGAAGATTCGGAGTCCGGAATGGAGTCCGGCACCTTGGAGTCACGAGCCTTGCAAAGGACTAGGCTGGTATTCGGCTCTATCGCCGTAGAGATTGCGGCTCCTGAGGCGGCGTCTAACCGTCCGTCCCTGGTTAGCGCAGTCGGCTCCGGGCTAATGGTCGGAGCGGACACCTGAGCGGTGCTCTGGGCGCTGTCTGGCGGTAGAGCTAGATCATGCCCATCGAGACAGTGCGGCCCACTCGGTCGTGGCTCGAATCCGTCGAAGATCAAGTCCCCGCGGATGTCGGCCATGTAGTTTAAGCTTCCAAACCTGACCTGATGGCCAGGGGCGTAGCTTTCGATCTGCTCCAGATGGCCAAGTGAGTTGGCCCGCAGTGCGAAGCCGCCGAATACGAAGATCTGTCCGGGGAGAAAAATCTCACCCTGGACCACGTCGTGATTGATGATCGAAGAAGCCATCGGGCCTAAAGGTGACGACACAGAGGAACTCTCAATGAAAGCACCAATGTCGGTGTCAAAACTGGCGGATCTCGGGTAGGGGGTCTCGAACTGTGCGTCTAGGCAGATGGTAACAGGAGACAAGGGACACGATGTTTTTACCCAGGTTCAGGCCCTCTCGATGGAGGTAAAACCCTACTCCTGCTTAATTAATATTGATGATATGGGTAGTACAAGAGTGGATCTACCACGAGATCAGAGAGGCTAAACCCTAGAAGCTAGCCTATGGTATGATTGTTGTCCGTCCTACGGACTAAAACTCTCTGGTTTATATAGACACCGGAGAGGGCTAGGGTTACACAGAGTCGGTTATAATGGGAGGAGATCTTCATATCGTATCGCCAAGCTTGCCTTCCACGCCAAGGAAAGTCCCATCCGGACACGGGACGTAGTCTTCAATCTTGTATCTTCATAGTCCGGGAGTCCGGCCAAAGGTCATAGTCCGGCCATCCGGACACCCCCTAATCCAGGACTCCCTCACCTACCATATGAATCTTGATCTCTAGCCTTCCCCAAGTTGCTTTCCACTCAAATCCTCTTTCCACCAGATCGAAATCCTATGAGAGAGAGTTGAGTGTTGGGGAGACTATCATTTGAAGCACAAGAGCAAGGAGTTCATCATCAACGCACCATTTGTTACTTCTTGGAGAGTGGTGTCTCCTAGATTGGCTAGGTGTCACTTGGGAGCCTCCAACAAGATTGTGGAGTTGAACCAAGGAGTTTGTAAGGGCAAGGAGATCGCCTACTTCGTGATGATCTACCGCTAGTGAGGCAAGTCCTTCGTGGGCGACGGCCATGGTGGGATAGACAAGGTTGCTTCTTCGTGGACCCTTCATGGGTGGAGCCCTCCGTGGACTCGCGCAACCGTTACCCTTCATGGGTTGAAGTCTCCATCAACGTGGATGTACGATAGCACCACCTATCGGAACCACGCCAAAAACATCCGTGTCTCCAATTGCGTTTGAATCCTCCAAACCCTTCTCTTTACTTTCTTGCAAGTTGCATGCTTTAATTTCCGCTGCCTATATATTCTTTGCATGCTTGCTTGAATTGTGTGATGATTGCTTGACTTGTCCTAAGATAGCTAAAATCTGCCAAACTCTAAAATTGGGAAAAGGCTAAGTTTTTAATTGGTCAAGTAGTCTAATCACCCCCTCTAGACATACTTCAAGGTCCTACAAGTGGCATCAGAGCTTTAGTCTCCATTTTCTTTGATTTCCATAGCTTTTGGTGGTCATAGCCTTGGTTTCACAACCTAGGAGAGTATGGCGTTTAGCGAGGAAAATTATCACCGTAGAGGTCCTTACTTTGATGGTACTAATTTTGCTAGTTGGAAGCATAAGATGAAAATGCATATTCTCGGACATAACCCCGCCGTTTGGGCAATTAGTTGTATTGGCTTGCAAGGTGAATTCTTTGATGGGAGAGAACCGAACCGTGAAGCGAATACGGAAGAATTGAAGATGCTGCAATACAACGCTCAAGCTTGTGATATCATATTCAACGGACTGTACCCCGAAGAATTCAACAAAATCAGCCGTCTTGGGAATGCAAAGGAAATTTGGGATACTTTGACGCTTTGTTTGGATGTTGATATTGAGGGCCATGGAATTGAATTGGCCTCAATATCAAATCTCCTTGGCTTTGATATTGACATTGAACCCAATTCTGTTGTTTGGATGTGCACAGAATTGCTACTTGGTATTCTCATGAGAAGCTCAATTCTGAAGCTTGTTTGGATGGTCATTATCTACATTGGAATTGATCATTTGTCATATGATCAAACTGAACTTTGTTGTAATGTTTAAATGGCAGCAGTTATAAACTAGATGCACTTAACCAAAACCAACAATTATACATATAAACATGACTTAGACAGTAACACATACACATCAGCTGCAGCACATACACATCAGCACTTTCTTAGAACAGCAGCACATACACAAGCACTTTCTTAGAACAGCAGCACATACACAGCAGCACTTTCTTAGCAGCAGCAGCACATATACAGCAGCAGCACTTGCACAGCAGCACATATACAGAAGCAGCAGCACATATACAGCAGCAGCACTTGCACAGCAGCACATATACAGCAGCAGCAGCACATCTACAACAGCAGCAGCACTTGTACAGTAGCATATATAGTAACAACAACACATACAGCAACAACAGCACTTGTACAGCAGGAACACTTATAAATTAGCCAACAACAAAACATAATATAGGAAATTCAAGTCTCATACATGTAACAATAACATAGTAATTGGTCCAGCAAGTTCATAGCTATTACATGGAACAAAGAAACAACACTTATTAAGCACTTGAAACTACTCAAATGTTGTTCTTCATATTGAGCGTCAGCAACCATTCCTTCCTAAAGTCCATGGGCAACTCCATAAGCGCTTGAAATAAGCGTTCACTAAGGATGAGTTTACCATATGCTCACAACATGTCAGAACGAGCCAACTCTGGGATCTTTTCAAGGGCAGCAAGGATTTCAAGAGGAGGGGTAACCTTGGGCAGTTCAAGTGGCTCAAGTGATTTCAAAGCATCTTGAAAAGAACATTTCATGTCTCCAAGCATGCACAAGATAGCATCACCTGTTCGCTGCCTTTTTTGTGGCATTTCGGGAGAGTCTTCGACGGCTACTACATCGGGTTCTGTTGGTTGCGCTTCAGTTTCAGCACCTGTCATTGCACCTTCACCGGTTGCATGATCTTTGGAGTATATTGTGCAAATTGCCTCCCAATTCTTCACTTCTTTGTTCTTGTAACAAGCTGCCTTCGGATTAGCCTGCACAACATACAAAGTAAATCACTTGCTTGTATATATGCCATAGAATAAATTAAGTAAACAACCTTTTTTTACCTGCACATATTTGTTCCACACATCATCACTATCCATGAGTAGCTTGTTATTGACCCAATCCCAACCAAATCCACTTTGAGAAAGAACCTTGCTAATTGTAGCATAATGCTTGTCAAAAGTCTTCATCCTTGAACATATTTTCTCCTTTGTGACGTGCAACCCACACTTATCACGTATTGCCTATTGGTAAACAAGTCAATTAGGTGCTTATAGTCCCCAAAGACCGCTTGTATGTGCCTCGAAGCAACCTCATTTTCAGACCATGACCCACTACTAGCAAGAACATGGCAACCTTTTCTTCCACAGTCACATACACACTACCGCTTAGACCACACCTCTCACACAACATGGTGCATAAATCATGAAAGTTTCTTTTGGTTAAACGTAGCTGATCATAGCATGCCACTTCTGAGCCATCATACATATCTTTCAACAAGTACTTCCTAAGTGTGTGTTTGTTCTCATCATCACTAAAACTACCTATTCCACGAGGTGCTCTTTGTGAAATAAGGTATGCCATTCCGAGAAGAACCGATTCAAAGTAAAGTTCTGTCAAGATTATCCTTTTCCTATTTCTCCTTTTGTTCTCTTCAGTTATGTAAGAAATCATGTCTACTTGATCTGATGTTATGGAACTACACAATAATTACATAATTAGGCATCAATCATTTCTACAAAAAATGAATCAAAAAATTACACATTCACGCAAGCATCAAAAGGACAATGCATAATTGTACATATATCAGACCATCACAAGTATGTAACAAATCGTTCTATTTTATTTGATGTAACAAATCTGACCATCACATGCATTAAAAGAACATCTCTACAACTATCAGACCATCACAAATATGTCACAAATCATTGCTACTTTATCAGGTGTAACAAATCTGACCATCACAAGCATCAAAACAACATCTCTACAACGTCAAACCATCACAAGCATAACAGAGGAATGGTGTGTTCTTCAGTTACCTTGGATCTGCCTGCTCCGAATCCATCCTCCGATCCACTGACCTTCAGATCTGCTGCCCAATCCACTATTGTTGTTCATCAAAAGGAAAAATAAATTAGCATACTCATACATACATGGTGAGTAGAAAGGATTGGGGATTTACGATTTCTATATGGGGTTAGGGATTGGGATTGGGTATGGGGCTAGGGGGCTTCATGAATAACCGGCCAGGGGGATGGCTCCCGTGACATCCACCGATGGAGGGCGCCGTGGTGATGGCAAAAGCAGATGGCCATCGCCGGCAAACGACGGGACAGGCGGGGAGGTGGGCCGATCAGCTGATGCGAGGCAGAGGGGCACATACACATGCGGGGGAGGAGTGGATCTACCGCCTGGAGAGAACGGAGAAGAAGGGGAAGGGTGGAGAGGGGCTGACCTGCGCCGCCGGAAGCTCTGTGCCGCACCCTGTTCGCCTCCTCTCCCGCTCGCCGCTCTGCCTCTTCTTTTCGTGAGCGCGTTCGAAGGGGTAAGTGCGGGCGCGTTAGCAAATATCAGCGAAAGTCTACCTTGGCCCCTCCGAATTCGTGAACAGAGAGGCGGGCTTGCGAGCGGGCCAGCCAATATTCTGGGCTAATTCAGTGGACTCAATTCCAAATGCATCTGAACAGCAGAATTCGGCCTATCCAATGCCAATATCAATATCTTGGGCTGAATATCAACATCCAAACATAGTGTGATTGATATGCACGAAGGTACCGAATCCGTCAAGGAATCCAAGTTGGATGTGCTCCAAAGTCATCTCGACAAGTTCAAAATGAAGGATGGTGAAGGTGTTGCTGAAATGTACTCTAGGCTTGCACTTATCACAGATGAGATTGCTTGCTTAGGGACTGAAGAGATGACTGACAGATTCATCATCAAGAAGATCCTAAGAGCATTGGATGGAAAGTATGATAATGTGTGCACATTGATCCAAATGATGCCAAACTACAAAAATCTCAAGCCAACGGAAGTCATTGGAAGAATTGTTGCTCATGAGATGTCACTCAAGGATAAGTAGGAACTTCACAACAAGTCAAGTGGTGCTTACAAAGCCTCAAGTGAACCCCCACATCATCAAGTGAGAAACAAACCTTCAATGAAGAATTGAGCTTAATGGTGAAGAACTTCAACAAATTCTACAAGAGTAGAAGCAAATAAAGAAGCTCCAAGTCAAGGTCTTATCATGACAACAGATCTTCTAGTCGAGAGCGCAATTGCTACAATTGTGGGAGGCCTGGACACTACTCCAATGAGTGTACGGCACCCTACAAAAGAAGAGAAGATTCTCCAAAAAGAAGAAGCAAAAGAGAAGAATCACCACCAAGAGAGAGGAGGAGTAGAGATGATCGTTATGAACGAAGACCCTCACGGAGAAGCAAGGATTTGGAAAGGAAGGACAAGTCATCAAGGAGCTACACAAAACGAAGACATCAAGCTCATGTTGGTGAATGGGTATCCGGCTCCGACTCCGACAATCACTCCGAGAGAAGCTATCACTCCGACTCCGAACATACTCAAGATGAAGGTGTTGTCGGTTTAGAACTTGTGTCAACCAACTCCTACGACATATTTGATTCACCAAATGAAGGATTTCGAAGATGCTTCATGGCCAAAGGTCCAAAGGTAACACATCCTGAGTATGTTGATTTCAATAGTGATGAAGATGACTTGCTTGTGGATGATGATTTACTTGTTGACAACTCTAGTGATGAATACTATGATGAAACGTCAATTAATCATGCTAATCAAACTAATGACAATGATAAGGAGAAAATTGAGCTTCTAACTAAAGAACTAAACACTCTAAAGTTGGCTCATGAAACTATCTTCGAAGATCATCGAGAACTTTTAAGGGCTCATGAGAAGTTACGCTTTGAAAAGCTCAATCTTGAGCAAGAGCATGAGTTCTTAAAGGCAATCAATGATGATCTCCGTAAGAAAAGTTCCTCTTACATTGCCAAGCGTTTACTCTTATCTACTTACATGCCTCAAGTCAAGTCTGGTAACAAGTACAAGAAAGATACTTCCTCTAGTAGTAACAATAATAATGTTAAATCCAATATTGTTGCTTCTAGTAGTTCTCTTGATTCCACTAATGATTCTCTTAGCCAAGTTACACTTGAGCAAGAAAATAGCTTATTGAAGGGAATTATAGAGAAAGGTGTTTACAAGAGCCTTGCCGGGAGTAAGCAATTCGAGGAAATTGTATGCAAGCAAGGAAGACACTGGAAGAATCAAGGTGTTGGTTTTGAACGAAAGTTCAATGCCAATGGAGTTGAGTGGGAAGAAGATCAATACCCCAAGACGAAGTTTGTTCCTCAACAAGAGAATTATGATCCTACTTCCTTCAAGGGAACACAAGCTCAAGATGATCTTCCTCCACAAGACCACAAGAACAAAGGCAAGGATAAGCTTCAAGAAGAGATTGATGCATTTGAAGAAGCACCTAAGGTCTCAGTCAAGTGGATTCCCAAGACTACGTCAAGTTCTACTTCATCAAGTACAACTCCAACTCCAAGGATTCCCATCAAGATGATGTGGATCCCGAAGAAGAAGAACTAGAGAGTTCTTGAGGGTGACTCCACCAACATTCTTCACTCATATCTTTATGGCAAGGACAAGTGCAATCAACTTCCACATCTTGCACTAGTTCAAGGAGTCACAAACCCTCATGTTGGTAAGGCAAGGGACAAGGTAACCTAATGGTTTCATGGACATCATCTTGTGTGTGCATCACTCTATGTCTATGGATATTCTTGTTTGTTCCTTGTGGGACTAACCCACGTAGGTAAGTTGAAAGTGCAACTCACTCCAAAGGATTGCTCCAAATGATCTACTTCAACATTGAGCATCCACATCTTCAACACCTACATGAAGTCATCATCGACAAAACCCAAGGTTAGTTCATCCCTCTAAATGGGGGATCTCACATCTAGGGGGAGCTTAACTCAAAAATTGAGTCAAAGCAACTCTAATGGTGTGAACACATCAATGCATTATGTAAAAGTGGTAACCCCACTTGAGCTTAAACAATGAGTATGACCTATGATCAAATGTTCTCATTTAACTCCTAAGTCAATATACTCATATATAGATGACCTAGTCATTGCCAATTGTTTGATAGATGCTAGAATTGGTTGTGCATGCTTTGCCACATATTTCATTTGCCATTTTATTGTGTGAGCATGTTGGTGCATATTTTACTCATTCAAGGACATCCACTTGTTGTTTTGATTGTTTGGTTCATTCTTCTTTTGGCCAAGTGGATGGACAAGAATGCCTAAGAACCCTCTCTAGCTATCTATGCTTTTCTCGTCTCAAACTCTATTCATGCTACATCACAAAATTTGATCAAGTCAGATTCGAACCACTCTGTGTGAGGAGCACTCGGAGTCCCCGATTCATCATAGACTTAAACTTCCAAAACCTCTTTGTGATTCTCGGTCTAACCGATTCCTCCATTTCGGTCCTACCAAGATCATTAAGTTGATCTGAGTTTTCAATCTCGGTGCAACCGATTTGAAATTTTCGGTCACAGCGAGTTGCTATAACTGAACACAGTTATGCATCTCGGTGCCACCGAGTTGTTCCACTCGGTCACACCGACAGGGTCGGGCTATATATAGACACGGGCAAAATTTTGGAAATTTCTCCGAACCTCTTCGCCCGTGCAATAGCTCGCTCTGCTATCGAAGGTCTCTGCATGGTCTCCTCATCGCCAGCCGCCTCCTATCGCTGGTCTCCGCCGCCGTCAATGGAATTGAACCCCACCGTTGCCGCCGTAGCGAGTTCATCGCCGCATTAGGGTATGGACTCGATCTTTGTGCTATCCACATCTGATTCCTAGCACATTGTACTCTTATTGATTCTTGCCACAATTGAAACAATCCTATCCAGCCAAAGTAGTCCGTAGAGTAGATTAGATTCAAATTTTTAGGGTTAGGTTTCCACCAAAACCATCTCGGACCCACCAAGTTGAAAAACTCAGTCTCACCGATTTGGCATATGCCATTGCACTAGTGACTCTCGGTCTGACCAAGAATTACTAATCGGTGCGACTGATTTTAGGATTCTGTGAAACCCTAACAGTCTCGGTGCCACCGAACTGTGACTCAGTCCAACTGAGTTCATCAGTTTAGGTTCCAAAAACTGCTTCGGTATCACCAAGTTTGAAAATCGGTTGATCCGAAATGCTTTCTGTGGAAAACTAAAACTGAATTTTTGAATCATTCTTTTGAAAACTCTCTGCATTTTGTGATGCTCATCCACTCTATCTCATCTATAACTCTTCACATGGTCAGCAGTCAGCTTTTGCAGCATGTCAGGCCAGAGTGACAGTCAGAACAGGTCAGCAGAGCAGATTCACTTGAGTGAGGGCACTAGTCCCTCCAGCACTTCAGATGAAGGAAGCAGAAGGACTCCTAGCAGCCTACCTAAGGCTGCTACCAGGCAAAGGAGAAAGAGAACCTCAGACTCAGAAGATGAGGACTACAAAGCTGAGGAAGATGAGGCTACTTCCAAGAAAGTGGTGCTCCAGAAGGAATATGGCTCAACAAAGGATATAAAGCCAGGCATGAAGATTAAAAGGCCAGCAGGAAGACAACCAATGTCCAAGGCCAGAGCATCAACTCAACTGCCTGAAAGTCCTGATCCCAAAGAGCCAGCTGCTGAAGGCAAGAAGAGGAAGGAAAGGGTCAAGAAGACCATGGCCAGAGTTGTTGGGCAACCTTCCATGATGGAAGAGGAAGAGCTTACTGCACTAGCACCAAAGGCACCAAAGCTTATGGGTGATGCTATTAAATCTGGGGCTGCAACATCTAAGCCCAAGGAAGCACCCAAAGCTGCCCCCAAGGCCAAGTCTGCACCAAAGAGGAATACCAGGAGTATTCCAGCTGCTGAGAAGAACAAGGCCCCAGTGCCTGAGGTTGCTGAGGAGGAGGAAGAAGAAGGACAGGTTCTAAGGAAGCTCAAACCAAATATACCAGATCACAATGATGCCCATCCTGTGGCTGAGGACATGAACATCAGAAAAGACTCAGGATTGAGGCTATGGAGGATGGCAGATCCATATGCCACAAGGAGAAGAACTGTTGTTGATTACATGTTCCATACAAAGGAATAGCAGGACTTCTATGAGACAATCTTATTGGATAAGAAGCCCATAGTTTGTGATATGAGGTGGGTCGACTGGACCTACATGAAGGAGAATGAAGAGCACTATCCTGGAGTGCAAGACAACTTTGTTGCTTGTGGAGTTGCAGATTTTGTTGGGCAAAATCTCACAAACTGGAATGATGAACTTATCATGCAATTCTACTCCACAACACATTTTTACCCAGATGGAAGAATTGTTTGGATGTCTGAAGGTACAAGGTACCAATCCACTGTTGAATAATGGACAAAACTGATAAATGCCCCAAAGGAAAATGATGATGATCTGGATGTATATTCCAAGAAGAAAATGGGACACAATACCATGGCACACATGTACAAGGAGATCCCAGACAAAGCCCTAGAGACTTTCTCTTTTGGATCAGTTCATTTTGTGTTGTCAGGGCTGCCTACTATCAATTGGATTTTGAGGCACACTTTGTTGCCCAAGTCTGGTGACCACAACATGATCAGAGGGCATGCCATCAATATGTTGCATTTATTTGATGTGCCACAGAAATCCAAAGTCATGAGCCTTATAGTTGAAACCATTAAGAGGACTGCGGCAGATCATAAGAGGAGCTATGGTTATGCACCTCAGATTCAGGAATTGATCAACTCAAAGATGGGAACTAGCAAATATCTATTGGATAGGGAACATTTTCCACTCTATCCAGACTTTGAAGACAATAAGGTTGTCATGAATGAGGATGATCCATCATCAGTTCAAGCTCAAGTGAAGAAGGAGAAGGCAAGGAAGGAGAAGGCTACCAAGATGCCCACTCAAGAGGAGGCATCTGAGTATTTCTTGAAAAACAAGCAGGATCAGCTTGGTTAATTGATAGTATCATCTCTGAGGATTGAGAAGGGGTTGGCCACCTTAACTCAAAACCAGGAGAGCTTGGAAAGAATCATGGAACAAAAATTCTATGATCTAGATGTCAAAGCAACTGAGATTCAATCAGTTGCGGAGCAACTACAGGATGACATGCAGGAGAGGAAGGGAAAGACAACCAAAAATGTCTTTGCCAGAGTGCCTAGAGCTTAGAGGCCACCTGCTGTGCTAGTGCCAGACACTAGAGCAACATCTTCAGCACTAGCTACTGCCCCTTCAGCTCCAGTGCAACCAGCTTCAGCATCAACTCCGGCACCCTCTACATCAACTGAAGCCTTCATCCTTGGAGTTATCCGGACACCACCAACTGAAGATCAAGCCCGAGAGTCGATCTAGCACTATGCATTTTCTATGAACTTTTTGGTAACTTGTTGCCAAAGGGGGAGAAAAATGTATAGATCATTGGCTTCGAGAGAGAGTGTGTTGCTTTTGTTCTCTCTTGCTTTGTTGGTTTAAACTTGTTTGCTTTTTGATTGGTTGAGATACTATGCTTGTGAGACATTGATGATCATGTGTTTGATCATAAGCTACACTTATGCATGTTTGATGATATTATCCTATCTATCTTATGTGATCATTCACTTTGCTTGGTGATAAGGGGGAGAAAAATGTATAGATCATAGGCTTCGAGAGAGAGAGTGTTGCTTTTGTTCTCTCTTGCTTTGTTGGTTTAAACTTGTTTGCTTTTTGATTGGTTGAGATACTATGCTTGTGAGACATTGATGATCATGTGTTTGATCATAAGCTACACTTATGCATGTTTGATGATATTATCCTATCTATCTTATGTGATCATTCACTTTGCTTGGTGATGAGTGCATGTATTCAATACTTATCATTTTGAGCGCTCCACCAAGATGTATGTGACATGAAAGAGTAACCCATGAGCCTAATTCCTTGTGCATTTGCAGTCCAAAGCAAATTTTAAAACTATGCACAAATTTAGGGGGAGCTCTTGCTTAACACATACTTCTCAAAGCGATGATGTTTTTATTCTTATTATCTTTTGTCGAAGCTCTGATCTATATGTTGTCATCAATTACCAAAAAGGGGGAGATTGAAAGTGCAACTATCCCTAGGTGGTTTTGGTAATTCATAACAACATATAGCTCATTGAGCTAATGCTATTCCAAGACTATCATTTCAGGAAAGCTCAATGAATGGCATGGCATGGATGATGAAAGTGGATCCCTCAAAATACTAAGGACAAAGGATTGGCTCAAGCTCAAAGGCTCAAGACTCTTCATTTTATATTTTAGTGATCCAAGATCACATTGAGTCTATAGGAAAAGCCAATACTATCAAGGAGGGATGAGGTGTTGCTTAATGAGCCTCTTGCTTCATGTGCTTTGTGATATGCTCCAAAACCCTCAGCTACTTTCCCACATCCACAAATGACCTAAACCCAAAGCCAAAATCGGTCACACCAATTCTTCCAATCTGGTGCCACCGATTCCAAAAGTCATAGCCACTGCCACAAACCCTAAGCAAATCGGTCCTACCGATAGGGATCTCGGTCTCATCGAGATGGGATTGTAATCTCTCTGTTTCCCTTCGTAACATTTCGGTCTAACCAAAGTGAGCGATCGGTCCCACCGAGATTGCAATGTAAACTCCCTGTTTCCCTTTTGTAACATTTTGGTCTCACCGAAAAGAGCAAATCGGTCCCACCGAGTTTACCTGACCAACTCTCTGGAAAGCTTATTACCAAAATCGGTCTTACCGAGTTTGTGTAATTGGTCTTACCGAGATTACGTTATGCCCTAACCCTAACCGAATTGGTCTCACCGAGTTGCATGTCAGTCCCACCGAAAATCACTAACGGTCACTAGGTTTACCAAATCGGTCCAACCGAGTCTTTTGAATCGGTCCCACCGAGTTTGGTAAATTGTGTGTAACGGTTAGATTTTGTGTGGAGGCTATATATACCCCTCCACCTCCTCTTCATTCATGGAGAGAGCCATCAGACTAAACCTACACTTCCAACTTACCATTTCTGAGAGAGAACCACCTACTCATGTGTTGAGGCCAAGATATTCCATTCCTACCATATGAATCTTGATATCTAGCCTTCCCCAAGTTGCTTTCCACTCAAATCCTCTTTCCACCAGATCCAAATCCTATGAGAGAGAGTTGAGTGTTGGGGAGACTATCATTTGGACCTCAAGAGCAAGGAGTTCATCATCAACGCACCATTTGTTACTTCTTGGAGAGTGGTGTCTCCTAGATTGGCTAGGTGTCACTTGGGAGCCTCCGACAAAATTGTGGAGTTGAACCAAGGAGCTTGTAAGGGCAAGGAGATCACCTACTTCGTGAAGATCTACCGCTAGTGAGGCAAGTCCTTCATGGGCGACGGCCATGGTGGGATAGACAAGGTTGCTTCTTCGTGGACCCTTCGTGGGTGGAGCCCTCCGTGGACTCGCGCAACCGTTACCCTTCGTGGGTTGAAGTCTCCATCAACGTGGATGTACGATAGCACCACCTATCGGAACCACGCCAAAAACATCCGTGTCTCCAATTGCTTTTGAATCCTCCAAACCCTTCTCTTTACTTTCTTGCTAGTTGCATGCTTTAATTTCCGCTGCCTATATACTCTTTGCATTCTTGCTTGAATTGTGTGATGATTGCTTGACTTGTCCTAAGATAGCTAAAATCTGCCAAACTCTAAAATTGGGAAAAGGTTAAGTTTTTATTTGGTCAAGTAGTCTAATCACCCCCCCTCTAGACATACTTCAAGGTCCTACAGTGTGCTATGGTATGTCACTCCTACATTGCAGTTATTTGTATGCCAGTTCAATTAGCCAAGTTTCTTAGGGACATTTATTACGAGTTATCCTAAAAAAATAAGCACCTGTGAATATAAGCTCCATGTAATAAGCCAACCAGTTCTTTTCATTACGTTTTCAGCGTATCTTTGGTATGATCAGTGGAAAGTCTAGATTGCATTATATTTTTTTCATTTTGCTGACCATATGGAAATTAATTTGACTTGCAAACATCACAAATTGAACCCAGTGCGGTAATTAATATGATGGGAAAACAGACCATCACTATTTGCTCAAAATGCAAATACAAAGATACCATCTACTTGGCACAATCTACTTTGGTCAATGTTTTCCATAGAGATCCCATTGCCTAATTTAAACGAAGAACACATGACCCACATTTAAATGAAGAACAATTATTTATTGAAATTCGATGGTCCAAGTGGCTGGTTATTATCATATAGCAGCACCACCTGAAAGCATCATATAGCAGCAGCAGCAGCTCATAGCAACTCATCATACAGCAGCAGCAGTCTGCAATTCATCATATACCAGCAGTAGCTCATAGCAATTCATCATATAACAGCAGCAGGAGCAGCTCATAGCAATTCATCATATAGCAGCAGCAGGAGCAGCTCATAACAATTCATCATATAGCAGCAACAGGAGCAGCTTATAGCAACTCATCATATAGCAGCAACATCAGCTCATAGAAACTCATCATATAGCAGCAGCAGCTCATAATAACTCATCATACAGCAGCACCAACTCATAGCAATTCATTATATAGCAGCAGCAGGAGCAGCTCATAGCAATGCATCATATAGCAGCAGCAGAAGCAGCTCATCGCAATTCATCGTATAGTGGATCAGAATGAAAATTTGGCAAAATATTAGAGGAGATCCTCACCTTGTTGGATGACCTCATCCTTCAACAGCACCTCAAGGCCATGGCCTGGGAGGAGGGGAGGGGGAATAAGGTGCCTTCTGCTGCAGTGTGGCATCAACCATAGTTGTGCAGCGCCCGCCGGAGTAGTGCATTGGACGAACCACAGTGGAGCAGCTGCTGGAGACCATGAGAATGAGGGGCGGCGCCAGAGGGAGGAGCATCCAGGGAGATTTGCCCCTACCCACCGGCCATGTAGCCTAGCTAGACATAGCATCATCGAGGACCAGGCCAGATGAGACCAGTGGCGACGGCTCGCTGGAGGAACCCTAGTGCTGTAGGTAGGGGATCGAGGTAGAGGGAAAGGGGAGAGGAGATGCAATGGGCAGGCAATGAATTCTTGCGTGTTTGTTTTTACTTGAGGGTCAGGTGTGACACGAGCGTCAGTAGTTGCATTTTGAGTGTAATATAGGCAGACAACAGAGTCATTTCACTATTCCCCTTCCCTTCAATTTTTAGTGAGGTTCTACCTGAAACACCCCCCTCCAAAGGGAAATTAGCTAAGCCCAAGCCCATAACTCAAAAATGACTTCTTTACATATTTTATGGCTTATTTTGACAATATGCCCTGAAAAGGCGGAATCGAACTGGCCCTTAACCTGCAATTCAATTGTGCGTGCAATGATGAATCACTCCTGCCTGCTATTTGTACATTTAGGCATCATCATACATGGCATAACCTAATACATGTGCATTCCATTGTAGAATCTGGAATATACAATGTTTATGTTAGTTCATATGTTGCACATGATGTTTAAATGCCCCTTAAATCTGGTCAGTCAAGTGATGGTCTTTAAGCCTCCTTGTTTGCTTCTTTTCTTAATATGTAAGATTTGCTCACACATCTGTTCAATTGCTTGTTTGCATCAGCCAGCCATACTAGGAATGTTTGCTTTGATTACTTGCTGTTCTTGACCTAACACTCTAACAGAGCTTGCCAACGATTTAAACACTAAGGGCTGATGTAGTGGGGCCTTGTCTAACTCATAGGTGACATAAAGGTTTGGCTGTACACTACAGTAGGCTCTCCAAGAGTACCTGGAGATCTAGTTCGAAGGTATGCCTAGTTTTTACATAGTGCAGACATAGTAAATGCTCATTTCATTGTGTGCAAGTGCAAGAGATGCGGCATGTTTCATTATGTGGTGTTGTTTTGTTATAATCTCATCCTTTTGTGTTCACAGACTGGAAAGTATGCATATTTATCTTCCAAGGATACGAGTAACTAGTTTGTGTCACCTTGCAGAGGGGGTGCAATGAAGATAAGATTGAGGATTTCCAAGTACAAGATGTTAGGAAGGAGCCTTGCAAGAGAAGTAGGAGCTGCGCTGAGCCTCTTCAACCTGCTAAGGCAAGTCACTGTATGCAACTCAACAGTTCAATTCCTTGTTTGTTTCAGGCACAGTTAATTTGCTCTTTCCAATTGCTTTATTTGTCCTCAGTTAATGAGATGCCCAAATAATCATGCCTAATGTTCGGTACTTGTATAACTATTAGTAGACATAATTAAAGGCCTTACCATTTAATTACTCTGCCGAAGTGTGCCTAAAGCTTTGAAGTCTATTAACCAACTATTATTGCATGAGGCTCACAATCTAGTTTATACTACACTAATGATTGCATAGTTTTGCCTACTGTAGTATGTTTGTATGAAACCCCCTGCTGTTCATTATGCTCCCTAAGACTTTAATTGAGATACATAATGGCCAACTACTTGCTTATACGCAACGTGTTGTCTAAATTTGTAACTTGTCTGTGTTTTCGATTGGGCCCCAACATCATGCTCCTCTGGTGAACTAAGAGGGATTTCTGTATGCAGGCTGCACAGACTATCTTTCTTATAATTTTTAAAATATCACCTGCTTATGCTTCATGACGTGTAACATTATTGTTAGTCCTGTTTTGCCATGTAGTACAAAATAGTGTCTTGCTCGCTTCACTGTTGTAACTATATTTTTGCCCTAGTCATGTGTACTTATAGAAACATTTCAGGATGAAGTGACATCAACACAAAGATCTGCGAGCAGTGCGGCATGGCCGTTACCAAATGATTATGGATTGGAATTGGAATGTGCTGATGTTCTCGAGCATCAACTAGAGGTGGCAAGACAACGTGTACATGATTGTCAACATTTAATCAACAAGTTGAGATTGGACATGCAGGTATTAGATGCAGGAGTCAAAAAAATGAAACAAGACACTGAGGTAACCATGAAGAAATTGGAGATTTTGCAGACTGAAATTTGTTCTACCTGAATCCGGCCAATCGATTATAGTTCAAATGGAGTTAAGTTGATGCGCGTCGATGATGTATGAGCTGTATTTGCCCACTGTATGTAATTTGCTGTTTGTGTATGCTTTATTAACACCTGTGCCGAACCATAATGCCCAGTGGGTATAATCGGCTGTAATTTCTTTATTGTATAGTGTAGGATTATTCTACCTTTCTATGCCTTGATCTCTTTGTTGTATAGTGTATGCTTTTTAGAGGTGATAGTATTGAGTAGGATAATTCTTTGAATATGCTATATCGTTCAAACGGGGGCTAACTCGCCCGACCATGGCCCTTCATGGGCCATACGATCCCATGGGTCATGTACGGGCCGTCGGATCCATGGGCCTTCAATCGGCCATCGGACCCATGGGCCTTCATTGGGCCGTCAGCTCCATGGGCCTTTAGTGGGCCGTCGGTTCCATGGGCCTTCAGTGGACCGTCGGATCCATGGGCCTTCAGTGGGCCGTCGGATCCATGGGCCTTCTACGTCTTGTAGGATCCATGGGCCTTCTATGTCTCATAGGATCCATGGGCCTTTTAAGGGCCGACTCATTTATGGGTATTGTACGAGCAATTAATGGGCCGTAGACGGGCCTTTAATGGAAATCATATGTTTTATGGGCTGACCATAATGGGCCGTTAGTAGGCCGTATTTTGTGATGCTATGAAAATGGCCCAACAGATTAACGGTCCACAAACGGGCCGACTCTACACGATCTTGTGCTATGCTTAGGATTGGGTCTTGTCCATCACATCATTCTCCTCATGATGCTATCCCGTTATCAATGACATCCAATGTCCATGGTCAGGAAACCATAACCATCTATTGATCAACGAGCTAGTCAACTACAGGCTCACTAGGGACATGTTGTGGTCTATGTAGTCACACATGTATTACGGTTTCCAGTTAATACAATTATAGCATGAACGATAGACAATTATCATGAATAAGGAAATACAATAATAACCATTTTATTATATCCTCTAGGGCATATTTCCAATAGTCTCCCCCTTGCACTAGAGTCAACAATCTAGTTCACATCACTATGTGATTGTAATGAATCCAACACCCATGAGGTTTAATCATATCTCGCTCGCGAGAGAGGTTATTAGTCAATGGGTCTGAACCTTTCAGATCCGTGTGTGCTTTACAAATCTCTATGTCATCTTGTAGATGCAGCTACCACATGCTATTTGGAGCTATTCCAAATAACTGTTCTACTATATGAATCCAGTTTACTACTCATAGTCATCCAGATTAGTATCAAAGTTTGCATCGACGTAACCCTATACGACGAACTCTTTTACCACCTCCATAATCGAGCAAATTCCTTAGTGCACTAGTTACTAAGGATAACTTTGACCGCCGTCCTGTGATCCATTCCTGTATCACTCTTGTACCCCTTGATTGAATCATGGCAAGGCACACTTCAGGTGCAGCACACAACATACCATACTATAGAGCCTACGTCTAAAGCATAGGGGATGACCTTCGTCCTTTCTCTCTCTTATGTATTGGTCAGGTCTTGAGTCTGACTCAATACTCACACCTTATAACACAGCCAAGAACTCCTTCCTTGCTGATCTACTTTGAACTCCTTCAAAATCTTGTCACGGTATGTGTTCATTTGAAAGTACTATTAAGCTCTTTTGATCTATCCTTATAGATCTTGATGCTCAATGTTCAAGTAGCTTAATCCAGGTTTTCCATTGGCAAACAATTTTCAAATAACCCTATATGCTTTCCAGAAATTCTACATTATTTTTGATCAACAACATATACTCATCAGAAATTCTATAGTGCTCTCACTCACTTCTTTGGAAATACAAGTTTCTCATAAACTTTGTATAAACCCAAAATCTTTGATCATCCCATCAAAGCGTATATTCCAACTCTGAGATGCTTACTCCAGTCCTTAGAAGGATTGTTGGAGCTTTGCATACTAGTTAGCATCTTATAGGATTGACAAAACCTTCTGGTTGTATCATATACAACCTTTCCTCAAGAAAATCGTCGAGGAAACAATGTTTTGACATCCTATCTGCAAGATTTCATAATGCAGTAACTGCTAATATAATTCCAACAGACTCTTAGCATCATTACGAGTGAGAAAGTCTCATCATAGTCAACTCCTTGAACTTGTCGGAAAACATCTTAGCGACAAGTCGAGCTTTCTTAATGGTAACACTTACCATCATTGTCCATCTTCCTTTTAAAATCCATCTATACCCAACAGCCTTACGACCATCATGTAGTTCTTCCAAAGTCTACACTTTGTTTTCACACATGGATCCTCTCTCGGATTTTATGGCCTCGAGCCATTCGTCGGAATTCGGGCCCACCATCGCTTCTCCATAGCTCGTAGGTTCATTGTTGTATAGCAACATGACTTCCAAGACAGGATTACCATACCACTCTGAAGTAGTACGCGTCCTTGTCATCCTACGAGGTTTGGTAGTGGTTTGATCCGAAGTTTCATGATCACTACCACCATCTTCCACTTCAATTGGTGTAGGCGCCACAGAAACACCTTCCTGTTCCCTGCTCCACACTGGTTGAAGTGACAGTTCAATAACCTCATCAAGTCTCCACCATCCTCCCACTCAATTCTTTCGAGAGAAACTTTTCCTCAAGAAAGGACCCGTTTCTAGAAACAAGCACTTTTGCTTCCGGATCTGAAATAGGAGGTATACCCAACTATTTTGGGTGTCCTATGAAGATGCATTTATCCGCTTTGGGTTCGAGCTTATCAGGCTAAAACTTTTCCACATAAGCGTCGCAACCCCAAACTTTTAAGAAACGACAGCTTAGGTTTCTCTAAACTTTAGTTCATACGTTGTCATCTCAATGGAATTATGTGGTGCCCTATTTAAAGTGAATGCGGTTGTCTCTAATGCCTAACCCATAAACGGTAGTGGTAATTTGATAAGAGACATCATGGTATGCACCACATCCAATAGGGTGCAGCTATGATGTTCGGATACACCATCACACTATGGTGTTCCAGGCGGTATTAGTTGTGAAACAATTTCCACAATGTCTTAATTGTGTACCAAACTCGCAACTCAGATATTCACCTCTATGATCATATCGTAGACATTTATCCTCTTGTCACGAAGATCTTCAACTTCAATCTAAAATTACTTGAACCTTTCAATAATTCAGACTTGTGTTTCATCAAGTAAATATACTCAGCATCTACTCGAATCATCTGTGAAGTAAAAAACATAACGATATCCACTGTGTGCTTTCTTGTTCCATCTCACTAAAAATGAGGCCTTTCAGTCATCTTGACCATGTGGTATGATTTGCATGTCTCAAGTGATTCAAAATCAAGTGAGTCCAAACGATCCATCTGCATGGAGTTTATTCATGTGTATAAATCAATAGACATGGTTCGCATGTCTCAAACTTTTCAAAACGAGTGAGTCCAAAGATCCATCAACATGGAGCTTCTTCATGTGTTTTATACCAATATGACTCAAATAGCAGTGCCACAATTAGGTGGTACTATCATTACTATCTTATATCTTTTGCCGTGAAGATATGCATCACTACAATCGAGATTCAATAAACCATTCATTTTAGGTGCAAGACCATTGAAGGTATTATTCAAATAAACAGAGTAACCATTATTCTCCTTAAATGAATAACCGTATTGCGATAAACATAATCCAATCATGTTTATGCTCAAAGCAAACACCAAATAACAATTATTTAGGTTTAACACCAATCCCGATGGTAGAGGGAGCATGCGATGTTTGATCACATCAACCTTGGAAACACTTCCAACACACATCGTCATCTCACCTTTAGCTAGTCTTCGTTTATTCCATAGCTTTTTATTTCGAGTTACCAACACTTAGCAACCGAACCGGTATCTAATATCATGGTGCTACTAGGAGTACTAGTAAAGTACACATTAATATAATGTATATCCAATATACTTCTGTCGACCTTACCAGCCTTCTCATCTACCAAGTATCTAGGGTAGTTCTGCTTCAGTGACCGTTCCCCTCATTACATAAGCACTTAGTCTCGGGTTTGGGTTCTACCTTGGGTTTCTTCACTAGAGAAGCATCTGATTTGCCGTTTCATGTAGTATCCCTTCTTGCCCTTACCCTTCTTGAAACTAGTGGTTTTACTAACCATCAACAATTGATGCTCCTACTTGATTTCTACTTTCACGGTGTCAAACATCGCGAATAGCTCAAGGATCATCATATCTATCACTGATATGTTATAGTTCATCACGAAGCTCTAGTAGCTTGGTGGCAGTGACTTTGGAGAACCATCCCTATCTCATCTGGAAGATTAACTCCCACTTGATTCGAGCGATTGTAGTACTCAGACAATCTGAGCACATGCTCAACGATTGAGCTTTTCTCCCTTAGTTTGCAGGCTTAAGAAACATGTCGGAGGTCTCATACCTCTTGACGTGGGCATGAGCCTGAAATCCCAATTTTAGTCCTTGGAACATCTCATATGTTCTGCGACGTTTCAAAAAATGTCTTTGGTGCCTTAATTCTAAACCGTTTAACATTACACACTGAACTATCACGTAGTCATCAAAACGTGTATGTCAGATGTTCGCAACATCCACAAATGATGCTCGAGGTTCAGCACACCGAGCGGTGCATTAAGGACATAAGCCTTTTGTGCAGTAATGAGGACAATCCTCAGTTTACGGACCCAGTCTGCATAATTGCTACTATCAACTTTCAACTAAATTTTCTCTAGGAACATATCTAAAACAGTAGAACTAAAGCGTAAGCTACGGCATAATTTGCAAAGACCTTTTGACTATGTTCATGATAATTAAGTTCATCTAATGAACTCCCACTCAGATAGACATTCCTCTAGTAATCTAAGTGATACATGATCCGAGTCAACTAGGCTGTGTCCGATCATCACGTGAGACGGACTAGTCATCATCGGTGAACATCCCCATGTTGATCATATCTACCACACGACTCATGTTCGACCTTTCGGTCTCTCGTGTTCCGAGGCCATGTCTGTACATGTTAGGCTCGTCAAGTCAACCTAAATGTTTCGCGTGGGTAAATCTGGCTTACACCTATTGTATGCGAACGTTATAATCTATCACACCCGATCATCATGTGGTGCTTCGAAACAACGAACTTTTGCAATGGTGCACAGTTAGAGGGAACACTTTATTGAAATTTTAGTGAGGGATCATCTTATTTATGCTACCGTCGTTCTAAGCAAATAAGATGTAAACATGACAAACATCACATGCAAATCATAAAGTGACATGATATGGCCAATATCATCTTGCGCCTTTATCTGCATCTTTGAGGCGCGGCATGATCACCTTCGTCACCGGCATGACACCATGATCTCCATCATTATGATCTCCATCATTGTGTCTTCATGAAATTGTCTCGCCAACTATTACTTATACTACTATGGCTAACGGTTAGCAATAAAGTAAAGTAATTACATGGCGTTCTCATTGACATGCAGGTCATAGAATAAATTAAGACAACTCCTATGGCTCCTACCGGTTGTCATAATCATCAACATGCAAGTCGTGATTCCTATTACAAGAACATGATCAATCTCATACATCACATATATCATTCATCACATCCTTTTGGCCATATCACATCACATAGCATACCTTTGCAAAAACAAGTTAGACGTCCTCTAAGTGTTGTTGCATGTTTTACGTGGCTGCTATGGGTTTCTAGCAAGAACGTTTCTTACCTACACAAAAGCCACAACGGTGATATGCCAATTGCTATTTACCCTTCATAAGGACCCTTTTCATCGAATCTGATCCGGTTAAAGTGGGTGAGACTGGCACCTGCTAGCCACCTTATGCAACAAGTGCATGTCAGTCGGTGGAACCTGTCTCACGTAAGCGTACGTGTAAGGTCGTTCCGGGCCGCTTCATCCCACGATGCCGCCAAATCAAGATAAGACTAGTAACGGTAAGCATATTGAACAAACCAACACCCACAATTACTTGTGTTCTACTCGTGCATAGAATCTACGCATAGACCTAGCTCATGATGCCACTGTTGGGGAACGTAGCAATAATTCAAAATTTTCCTACGTGTCACCAAGATCAATCTAGGAGATGCTAGCAACAAGAGAGAGAAAGGGAGTGCATCTTCATACCCTTGAAGATCGCTAAGCGGAAGCGTTAAAAGAACACGTTTGATGGAGTCGTACTTGCGGTGAATCAAATCGCAGAAGATCCGATCTAGCACCGAACGGACAGCTCCTCCGCATTCAACACACGTACAGCCCGGGGACGTCTCCTCCTTCTTGATCCAGCAAGGGGAGAGGAGAAGTTGAGGGAGAGCTCCGACAACACGACGGCGTGGTGGTGGAGCTTGTAGTTCTCCTGCAGGGCTTCACCAAGCACTACGAAGGAGGAGGAGGTGTTGGAGGAGGGAGGGGCGGCGCCAAGGGAAGGGGTGCGGCTTCCCTCTCTCTCCCTCACTATATATAGGGGGAAGGGGGGAAGAGGAGGTGCCCTAGGGTTCCCTAGGGGAGGGGAGGCGGCCATAGGGGAAACCCTAGATGGGTTTGGGCGCCCCCACCCTTAGGAAACTTGCCCCCCAAGCTGGGAGGGGTGGCTGCCCTAGGGGACGCGCCCCCACCTCTCTAGGTTACGTGAGATGGGGTGGGAGGGGCGCTCAGCCCCTTAGTAGGCTGATGTGCCCCCTCCCCTTGGCCCATAAGGCCCCCAAACGCTTGCCGGGGCCTCCGAAACCCCTTTCGGACACGCTAGTCGTCACCCGGTACCCCCGGAACAATTCTGGACTCTAATACCCTTTGTCCAATATATCGATCTTCACCTCCGGACCATTCTGGAGTTCCTCGTCATGTCCGGGATCTCATTCGGGACTCCGAACAACCTTCGGTAACTATGTCATGCTTATGTTTGCATTATATTTATTGGTTCTTCCCCCTCTTCTCTCGGTAGACTATGAGACCGACGCCGCCGCTACCCAGTACGACTACGGAGTTGACGACCTCTCCTTCTTGCCAGAGCAACCATGCAAGCCCCCCCTGATCACCAGATATCGCCTATTCTCCTCTATACTGCTTGCATTAGAGTAGTGTAGCATGTTACTGCTTTCCGTTAATCCTATTCTGATGCATAGCCTGTCATTGTTGCTACATCTGTTGATACCTTACCAGCAATCCTAAATACTTAGTATAGGATGCAAGTTTATCATCTGTGGCCCTACATTCTTGTCAGTCTGCCTTGCTATACTATCGACCGTGATCACTCGGGAGGTGATCACGTGTATATACTATACATACATATACTATACAGGTGGTGACTAAAGTCGGGTTGGCTCGTTGAGTACCCGCAAGTGATTCGGATATGGGGGCTGGAAGGACAGGTGGCTCCATCCCGGTAGGGGTGGGCCTGGGTTCCCGACGGCCCCTGACTGTTACTTTGTGGCGGAGCGACAGGGCAGGTTGAGACCACCTAGGCGAGAGGTGGGCCTGACCCTGGTCGGCGTCTGCGGTTGCTTCATAATAACAAGCTTAACGAGATCTAGGTATTTGATCTGAGTCTGTCCACTGGCCTATACGCACTAAACAACTACACGGGAAAGATATGGGCACTCGACGTCGTGGTATCATCCGAAGCCTTCTCGACGTTAGCGACGGAGCGGCGCGCGCCGGATTGGACTGGAACGCCTGCTCTTGTATTAGGGAGGCTAGGTCTGCTTCCGACCGCCCTCGCAACATGCAGGTGTGCAATGGGCGATGGGCCCAAACCCCTGCGCGCATAGGATTTAGACCGACGTGCAGACCTCTCTGTTGTGCCTAGGTGGGGCTGTGACCTGTTGATCTTCCGAGGCCGGGCATGACCCAGGAAAGTGTGTCCGGCCAAATGGGATCGAGCGTGTTGGGTTATGTGGTGTACCCCTGCAGGGAAGTTTATCTATTCAAATAGCCGTGTCCCTCGGTAAAAGGACGACCCGGAGTTGTAGCTTGACCTTGTGACAACTAGAACCGGATACTTAATAAAACACACCCAGACAAGTTCCACAGACAACCCGGTGATTGCTTTTTCACAGGGCGACAAGGGGAGGATCGCCGGGTAGGATTATGCTATGCGATACTACTTGGAGGACTTCAATCTACTCTCTTCTACATGCTGCAAGACGGAGGCTGCCAGAAGCGTAGACTTTGATAGGAGTAGCTATCCCCCTCATATTCTGGCATTCTGCAGTTCAGTCCACTGATATTGCCTCCTTACGCATATACCCATGCATATGTAGTGTAGATCCTTGCTTGCGAGTACTTTGGATGAGTACTCACGGTTGCTTTGCTCCCTCTTTTCCCCCGTTTTTCTCTTCTTCTCGGATGCCACAACCAGACGTTGGAGCCCAGGAGCCAGACGCCACCGTCGATGACGACTACTACACTGGAGGTGCCTACTACTACGTGCAGGCCGCTGACGACGATCAGGAGTAGTTTAGGAGGATCCCAGGCAGGAGGCCTGTGCCTCTTTCGATCTGTATCCCAGTTTGTGCTAGCCTTCTTAAGGCAAACTTGTTTAACTTATGTCTATACTCAGATATTGTTGCTTCCGCTGACTTGTCTATGATCGAGAACTTGTATTCGAGCCCTCGAGGCTCCTGGCTTGTATTATGATGCTTGTATGACCTTTTTTTATTTTATTTGTAGAGTTGCGTTGTGATATCTTCCTGTGAGTCCCTGATCTTGATCATACACGTTTGCGTGTATGATTAGTGTACGATTGAATCGGGCGCGTCACAAGTCCCATCCGGACACGGGACGGAGTCTTGAGTCATGTATCTTCACGCTTCAATAGTCCGGACGATGTATATAGTCTGGCAGTCTGGATACGCCCTAATCCAGGACTCCCTCAGTAGCCCCTGAACCAGGCTTCAATGACGATGAGTCCGACGCGCAGTCTTGTCTTTGACATTGCAAGGCGGGTTCCTTCTCCGAATACTCCAAAGTAATTTATCGAACACGTCGACCATGTCCGGATCCGCAAAATGATCTTCACACACTGATGTAGAGAGAGAACGATATTTCACAAATGCAATCTGCCGACAACTTTTTAGACAACGTGACATGTCATTAAGATCGGGTCATTATTCGAACCGTTTTCCTACAACCAGCCACAGTGCATATTGCGAGGTGGTTTCCTTGACACGTCTTGTCAAAGTAGAGATCGTGTCCCCTTATCACGGGATTCTCATCAATACGAGTATGGGTAATCCCACCATGCCATCAATCGTGGCGCTTGGGAGGTGAGCGATTTCCAACGAGCAAGTGGGGAGGCGCACCGCTTTCGTCGCCTCTATAAAGGGATAAGAGTTCCCCATTTTTACCCACGCCTTCTTCCTCCTTTGCCCACTCTTGCCCCCTCGAGCTCCAGCGCCCTAGTCCAAGTCTTCTCCGCACAGCTAAACATGTCCGGAGTAGGAGGCAAGTGGGTGGCTTCCACCGTGAAGGAGAAGGATATCGCGAATCTTCGGGCGGCCGGATACTTGGCCGCAGACATAGTGCACCGGCTACCAGACGACTGGCAGGTCATTCCAACCCAAGGACCCCACGAGAGGGTCGTGTTTCTCGCCCACTTTGTCCGTGGACTGGGGTTTCCACTTCACCCCTTCGTTCGCGGGCTCATGTTCTACTACGGGCTAGATTTCCATGATCTAGCCCCGAATTTCGTCCTCAACATCTCGGCGTTCATCGTCGTATGCGAGGCCTTCCTCCGCATCAAACCTCATTTTAGCTTATGGCTGCAAATCTTCTGCGTGAAGCCGAAGATTGTGAGCGGACAGCAAGCAGAGTGCGGAGGAGCCATGGTGGGCTAGATGCCTAATGTCACCTAGCTTGACGGCTCCTTTACAGAAACTGTGAAGGGGTGGCAGTTGGGGTGGTTCTACATAACCAAGCCGCGCGATGCCAACTGGGCAACGGCCCCCGAGTTCCGACCCGGAACCCCCATGCGGCTCACCTCCTGGGAAAAGAAGGGCCTGTCCTGGGGCGAATCTACAGAGCTGACCGGACTCCAAAACTGCACCAAGAGCATGAAGGACAAGAACATCAAGCTTGTCAACATGATCTAGGTCATACTCGTTCGCTGGATTCTGCCGTGCCAAAGGCGGGCATTCAATCTGTGGGAGTTCGTCCCGGCCGAACACCAGACGCTTCAGAGGCTCTACGGCATAAAGCACAAAGACGCGTGGAAGGCGTTGTTCAAGGCCTCCGAAGTACCTCCTCCCACATCCGAGGACCGTGGGCTCCATGCCGCACGGCCTCCTAGTCAGGTGAGTTCTCAGGCTACCACCGGATTCGGTTCTTCCCAATATATTCATGGGGGAGCCTTAAGTAACTGTGCATATTTGTTCAGGATTATGTGGAGACAGCGGAGCAGATTGACTATCCGGCTCCGCTGCCAGAAAGCCCAGCTAATGCTCTCCTGACGGAGATGCTGGTCCCGGCGCCCTACAAGGTGCCGGAGAAGAAGGCCGATAAGAAGGCCCCAAGGATCCGAAAGGGTCTCCGATGTAAGGTTGCGCCAGAAGCCTCGTCCAAAGACGATGGGGAACACTCCTCCCCCGAAGGGGAGGAAGAAGAAGAAGGGATCGCCCCACCCAGAGAGGGTGAGGGGCCCGAGAAGGTGGACCAGGGGGGCGGAAAAGGCCCTCGACACAAGGCTGTCATACCCACGTCGTCTGATGACGACGAGATAGATTCCTCCCGCAAAGGCGGGGGGAAGCAAGAAGAAACTCTACCTCCCCGAACTGGGGAGGAGAAAAAGAGGAAAGCCGCCCCGGAGGGGGAGGTTGGGTCATCCAAGAAGGGAAAGGTGTCCCTTTCAGACTACTCCGCCACGGTCGCCCATAGCGAGGAGGGGTGGCTGCCCAGGGGTAAGCCCCTAGCGCGATCGTAAGTATCCGCACCTTGTAATGACTTTACTTCACAGTCTTTTAATAACGCCGAATGTATATGCAGTCCGGCCAGGGTTCATCCCGAGGTATCTTCTTCGGATGGATCCCTGAGCGATTCGGAGATGAACTCACTCCCGACGGCCACCACTCCTCAACCCGCGGATGACACGGAGGTGTTGTCCCGAAGGCTCCCAGAGCGGGGGGAGGTGATTCTGGAGACGCCCCAAGGCGGAATTCCAGATGTCAGACACGCGGGGTTTAAGATCCCCGCGGATCGTGTCGGTGAGAGCCACAGTAGGCCGGGCTCTCAGTCGAACACTGTTCCGGAGCCTTTAGTGGTTCCGGACTCAGGCGGGCAGCCCCTCGTTAGGGAGGGCGAGCCGTCTGTGTCGAGGACTTCCGTTGCGCCCGAGGCGCCGGATTGTCTGTTGGAAGCGCTTCGCGGCGCTTCCATGGATGAAGAGCACCGTACTCTTATGAGTGCGGTGATTCAGAAGGTTTCGTCCGCCAAGAGCGGGCTAACCGAAGCTTGCACCAGCCTCCTGACAGGCTTTGAGGTAAGTAAAAAATATGTGAAATTACCACCCGATAGGTATTAGCCCTTGATACTTTGTTTGGTGTTCGGAAAGAAAAACCAAACGGAGGGTCAATTATATTCCGCAGGAGTCTAATAATAAGTGTTAATGTGAATAAGCAGGCTGTGCTGCTTGCTGCTGCTGTCCGCACAGCCGAGATCGCCGGACTAAAACGGGATCTGGAGCAGGCGCAGGGAGAGCTCGACCTCACGCAGAGGCAGCTCGAAGAGAGCAAAGGTGAGTAATTCCCCGCTCTCACATAATGAAGGGTATATAAAATTAGTTATTCTAACAACGAAGCGTCATGATTTTATGACAGGGGCCACCACCGAAGTGGCCTCTCTGAAGAAAGCGTTGTCCGAGGCCGAAGACAAGGCGGCCTTGGAACGCATAGAGCGCGAGAAGCAAGATGCCAGAGTGGGCGAGGTACAACAAGAGCTCCAGGAGCTCAGCAAAAAGTTTGAGTCCATGGAGCATGAGCTTAAGGCGAAAGAGGCCGAGCTTGCGAAGGCCCTTGCTAGTATAAAAGACGCCAAGGCCGAAGCCAAGAAGGCACAATAGGAAGTCCAAGAGGCCAAAAAGATAGCGGCGGGTAAGAAATTCTTTATGCAAAGCAAACATGTGGATGAGGCGTTTCTTTTACTTACCCGAGTTCGGAGCTCTCCAGGGGCATTCGCAGATCTGCCACACAGCATATCAGATGCCGCGGAGTTCTACCGTGCCCAGGAGGGGAGCTCAATGGAGAAGCTGCTCTGGTCCCAATATGCTGGGGTTGAACATCCAATGCCTATGAGTGACCAACTGAAACAGTTGGTCGAACTCCATAGGGCGGCCGAAACGGCTATGAAGGATTTCATAGTTCGGATGTGGCCTGGTGAGCCCCTGTCAGCTAGCTACTTTGGCCTGATCAAGCGGATGGTGAATGTCTGTCCGCGGCTCGAAGTCATCAAGCGATCCGTTTGCATTGAGGGTGCCTACCGGGCCTTTGCCCGCGCGAAGGTGCATTAGGTCAAGCTGGATGCGGAGAAGCTAGTGAAGGACGGGCCGCCAGAGGGCAAGGCGCATCGCTATCCGGAGAAGTATTACGATGGCGTTATGAAGGGCGCTCGTCTTGTGGCCGATGAATTTACCAAGGACACAATTTTAGAATGAATTCACTTCTGTCATGTTCGTAATTTAAGGGCGAAGTTACTTGCGCTATGTAGCGCTTTTGTTATTTAAAATATTACCTTATGTGTGGATGTTTATAAAATTCTGAAAGTAGGCCAGTCGTCGGCTTCCGCCCCCACGTAAATAGTACTGGGGTGTTCGTGGAAACCCAGACACTCTTTATCCAAATGTTTGGTCCCTTAAGGAGGTGTCCGGCGCAGGAACAAGGCAATCAGACTATGTGGCTTTATAACTTTCACTTAGCCATAGAAGTCTACAATTTTAAATTTCAGCGAAGCCCCTAGAATCCGGAAGGCCAAATTGGGGCGCTATATATGCCTAGATCGGACGAAGCCGATTTACCGCCTAAAGTGGAAAAATCTTTAAGGATTTTAATACCTCTCGAACAACGACCAGCTCTCGCCACATCATGTCGGTCAGTTTTCGGCTTTCTCTACTGAGGTGCTCGTCCGGAAGAACCGGGACACAATTGCAGTAGTTCTCCATGCGCTACCTTAGCCGATATAACGGAACGTAATGTACCAAAACAAGGGAGCCGGGCTAACCCAACTGTAGACCCAAGACATGATTCGGAGCTGATGCATATGGTGCTATAAGTTCGGGGTGCCGCATTGTTGAAAGTGTTCGGACTTGACTTGCCATATTATGGGGCGCCATCAGAAGCCCCTGGCAAACTGAACGTACTAAAGTGTACGGATGCAATATCAAATAAACATTTCCGAGAAAAAATGCTCAAAAAGACTGATAAGCTGACGCTATATGTGATCTCCCATTGATGAATAATAAGTTTAAGCGTATGTTTACAATGAATGCATTAAGCGGAGATAAATAGGACTATTTGACATGTCCTATCCAGGGGCAGGTCACGTACAGATAGATAAAACAGGTATAATGATCATAAATAGATTCCACCTGGGCGTTTCCTTCTGTGCGCAAAGCCTGTTGCCTCCTTTGTTTTCTCTCCTATGTAAGTCTGGCAATCTGGCTCTTCTGAAGAGGCTGCACTAAAGCTATGTCCTGAAAGGTAAAAGGGAAAGATTATGAAGGTATGTTGCGGTGATACCACACTGTTGACTGAGTCACTGCTGTGCCTCCGCCTGTGCCCATGGTATTTTGAGTGCGTAATTGTGTACGCGTGGCACGAATGCTGCTTTAATGGGGTGTGAGCGGAGGCCGGACTGCTAATCGCGCTCTTGGCGTGCCTGATGATCCTGTTGCGGGTGCCCCGGACTCGCTTGACGGTGCTTGAGGTTGTCGCCGCCGGATTGGTGGTTTGCTGGAGGAGTCCGCATTGTACCTCTGCCGCAAGGGCTGCAGTATGCTCTTCTGTACAGAGAGAGCGGTCCATGTTTCCATTGACTGTTATGACCCCGCGTGGGCCTGGCATCTTGAGCTTGAGGTATGCATAGTGTGGTACCGCATTGAATCTGGCGAATGCGGTTCGTCCGAGCAGTGCGTGGTAACCACTACGGAAAGGGACGATATCGAAGATTGACTCTTCACTTCGGAAGTTTTCCGGAGATCCGAAGACCACTTCCAATGTTATAGAGCTCGTACAGCGGGCCTCTACTCCAGGAATTACACCTTTAAAGGTGGTTTTGGTGGGCTTGATCCTTGAGGGGCCGATGCTCATTTTGCGCACTGTGTCCTGATAAAGCAGGTTCAGATTGATGCCGCCGTCCATAAGGACTCGTGTGAGGTGGAATCCTTCGATGATTGGGTCTAAGACCAATGCGGCTGAGCCGCCGTGACGGATGCTAGTAGGATGATCCCTACGATCAAAGGTGATCGGACAAGCTGACCATGGGTTGAACTTGGGGGCGACTGGCTCCATCGTGTAGACGTCACATAGTGCCCGCTTCTGTTCCCGCCTGGGGATGTGAGTGGCGTAGATCATGTTGACCGTTTTCACCTGGGGGGGGGGGGATTTCTTCTATGCCCCCGTGTTCGGACGCCAGGGCTCTTCGTCATCGTCGCTGTGTATCCCCTTGTCCTTGTTTTCAGCATTTATTTTGCCGGCCTGTTTGAATACCCAGCAGTCTCTGTTGGTGTGGTTACCTGGCTTGTCCGGGGTGCCATGAATTTGGCACAAGCGCTCCAGTATACGGTCCAGACTGGATGGTCCCTCATTGTTTTTTTGAACGGCTTCTTCCGCTGACCGGACTTGGATCCGCTGAATCTGGCGTTTACAGCCGTGTCTTCAGTGTTGTCGCTGTTGTTCCATCGCTTATGTCTATTGCATCGTGGCTTGCCGTTACTGTCGCGGACATCTGAAGTGCCGGAATGTGGCGTGGTGCCGCTGCGAGCCAACCAGCTGTCCTCGCCCGGGTAAAAGCGGGTCATTAATGTTGTGAGAGCTGCCATGGACTTGGGTTTTTCCTGGCCGAGGTGTCGAGTGAGCCACTCGTCATGGATATTATGCTTAAAAGCCGCCAGGGCTTCGGTGTTCGGACAGTCGACTATTTGGTTCTTTTTAGTTAGGAACCGGGTCCAGAATTTCCTGACTGACTCTCCGGGCTGTTGAGTAATGTGGCTCAAGTCATCGGCGTCCGGTGGTCGCACATATGTGCCCTGCAAGTTGTTGAGGAATGCGTCTTCCAGGTTTTCCCAACTGCCAATGGAATTTGCTGGCAGGCTGTTTAGCCAGTGCCGGGCTGGTCCTTTGAGCTTAAGGGGAAGATACTTGATGGCGTGTAGATTGTCTCCGTGGGCCATGTGAATGTGGAGAAGGAAATCTTCAATCCACACTGCGGGGTCTGTTGTGCCATCGTATGATTCGATGTTTATGGGTTTGAACCCTTCTAGGAATTCATGATCCATCACTTCGTCAGTGAAGCAGAGGGGGTGTGCGGCGCCTCTGTGTCGGGCTATGTGGCTACGCCGTTCAAATTGGTCTGGGTTGCTGTGTTCGGCCCGACCAGACTTGTTGATAGTGTATCCGGTGTGACGGTCATCGTCGTGCGCTGGGGCACGCCCCCGCGATCCGTAGATCGATCTTGGTTGTCCTGCTTTGTTTTCCAGTATATCTTGCAGGTCTTGCTTGTTGCCCTGGGCTGTAGTTTATTGGCGTGGGGGTGCGGGCTGGTATTCGGGCTTATATCCTGTTTTATCCCGGCCACGGGGTGGCCAGTCAGCCGTTTGGCGCTCGAGACCGTATTCCTCGGCTACCGCGACTTCAGTCCATCTATCTGTGAGCAGGTCTTGATCAGCCTGGAGTTGCTGCTGCTTCTTCTTCAGGCTCCTCAAAGTGGCAATAAGTCGGCGCTTGAAGCGCTCCTGCTCCACGGGATCCTCGGGCACGCCAAACTCGTCGTCGTTGAGGCTAATCTCGTCTTCGTAGGGGGGCATATAGTTGTCCTCCTCCGGATATCCGTCAGTCGCCTGTTCGTCTGGGCTGACCTGCTCATCTTCCTGTTTGGCATGCTCAAAGGCGGGCTAGTCAGGGTTGTATTCCTCTTCGGCACCATCCGGATTGCTTTCATCTCCGGGGCCGGTATTGCTGTGGCGGGGCTTGGAACGGCGCCGACAACGCTCATGCTTTGCTTTTCTCCCTGAGGGGTTATCCTTCGTTGCCTCATCGCCATTGGTTTCCTTCGGAGTGTCCACCATGTATATATCATATGAGGAGGTTGCCGTCCACCGCCCTGTGAGCGGTGGCTCCTGTACTTCTCCTGCATCGTCGTCCATACCGTCGATGTCTTCAGAGTCGAAGTCAAGCACGTCGGTTAAATCGTTGACCGTGGCAATGAAGTGGGTGGTGGGTGGGCAGCGAATTCCTTCGTCGCCTGCTTCCCACTCAAGCCAGACATAGTTCGGCCCAGAGCCTCCTGACAACGAGAGAGACTTTAATGAGTTCAACATGTCTCCAAAGGGCGAGTGCTGGAAGATATCCGCAGTGGTAAACTCCATTACCGGAGCCCAACCTGGCTCGGCTGGCTCGAGGGTGTGCGGACCGGAACCAACAACCGGATACGAGTCCGGGGGCCCGGGGTTACATGCTTCCACAGAGGTGAGACCTGTATTCGACTCCACCACCGATGAGTGTGCGGCCTGCGGGGCGGGGTCCACCCCTCCGTCCTTAGGTAACGCAACCTGCTCCGGATTTAGATCCGAGGCTTTTACTGAAGGGGTGATATCCCGAGCATCGTCCGACGGCAGGTCTAAGCCATGCTCATCGTGACTGTTCGGTGCTCCTGGCGCAGGCCCAAATCCGTCGAAGATCAAGTCTCCACGAATATCTGTCGTGTAGTTAAAGTTTCCGAACCTGACCTGGTGGCCAGGGGCCTGGCTGTTGATCTGCTCTAGATGGCCAAGCGAATCGGCCCGCAGTGCGAAGCCGCCGAACACGAAGATCTGTCCGGGGAGAAAAGTCTCCCCCTGGACCGTGTTGTTGACGATTGAATACTCCATCAAGCCTCACAGCGACAACATAGAGGAACTCTCCATGAAAGCACCAATGTCGGTGTCAAAACCGGCGGATCTCGGGTAGAGGGTCCCGATCTGTGCGTCTTAGGTTGATGGTAACAGGAAGCGAGGGACACAATGTTTACCCAGGTTCGGGCCCTCTCGATGGAGGCAAAACCCTACTTCCTGCTTGATTGCTATTGAAGATATGAGTAGTACAAGAGTAGATCTACCACGAGATTGTAGAGGCTAGACCCTAAGAGCTAGCCTATGATGGTATGATTGTAATCGTGATCGGCCTTCTAAGGACCAACCTCTCCGGTTTATATAGACACTAGAGAGGGCTAGGGTTTACATGGAGTCGGTTACAAGGAAGTAAACACAATATCCGAATCGCCAAGCTTGCCTTCCACGCAAAGGAGAGTCCCATCTGGACACGAGACGGAGTCTTGAGTCTTGTATCTTCACGCTTCAATAGTCCGGATGATGTATATAGTCCGCAGTTTGGATACCCCCTAATCCAGGACTCCCTCAACTGCCATCTAGCTCTGCACTTGATTCTCCTTCTGTTATGAGTAAACTTGCGACACCTAAACCTGCTTCTGCTATGAATTCTGATATGTCACATGTTATTGATGATGCCACTTCTACTATGCACGATACATATGATGAAACTACTTCTATGCTTGATACTATTGTACCATTAGGTGAATTTCTTGATGAACAACTTGCTAGGGCTAGAGAGAATGAAACTATTGAAACTGATAATATTGATGATAGTGATTATGAAGGTTCTCCCTCTAAATATGAATTGCCTGTTATTCCTGAGGGTTATGTTATGGATGAAGAAACTGCTAGAGATTTTCTTGCTTGCAATGATAGATCTGATCTTAAAGAAGTTATTAGCTAAGCTGAAACAGAAAACTCTGAATGCTAGAATGAAATATGACCCTGCTTTTTCTAGTTCACCTATCTTTGTTACTGATGAGAATTATGATTTCTTTGTCGATCCTAAGATAATTACTTTGGTTGAATCTGATCCTTTTTATGGCTATGAATCTGAAACTGTTGTGGCACATCTTACTAAATTGAATGATATAGCCACCCTATTCACTAATGATGAGAAATCTCGCTACTATTATATTCTTAAGATATGTCCATTCTCATTAAAGGGTGATGCTAAAACTTGGTTTAATTCTCTTGATCCTGGTTGTGTGTGTAGTCCCCAGGATATGATTTATTACTTCTCTGCTAAATATTTCCCTGCTCATAAGAAACAAGCTGCTTTAAGGGAAATATATAATTTTGTGCAAATTAAAGAAGAGAGTCTCCCACAAGCTTGGCGGAGGCTTATCCGATTACTTAATGCTTTGCCTGATCATCCTCTCAAGAAAAATGAAATACTTGATATCTTTTATAATGGACTAACCGATGCTTCCAGAGACCACTTGGATAGTTGTGTTGGTTGTGTTTTCAGGGAAAGAACTGTGGATCTAGCTGAATTGTTGTTGAATAATATGTTGACTAATGAAAACAATTAGACACTTCTTGAGCCAATTCCTGAGCCAATTCCTGAGCCAACTCCGAGAAAAGAGGTGTTCTATTTCCCAGTCCTGAAGATATACAAGAGGCAAAGAAATCTATGAAAGAAAAAGGTATTAAAGCTGAAGATGTTATGAATTTACCTCCTATTGAAGAAATACATGGCCTTAACATACCACCTATTGAAGAAATACATGGTCTTGATATCCCAACACAGGTAGTAAAGGTAAATTCTCTCTATAGACATGATAAAGTTGAAATCCCGTGTACTAAGTTTGCTAGCCAATGCTTGGATGAATTTGATGACTTTATGGCTAAACAAGAAAACTTCAATGCTTATGTTGGTAGACAATTGAAAAGTAGTGCTTATATGATTGGACACTTGAGTGATCATACGTCTAGAGTTAAGGGTGAACTTAAACTCATTAGTAAACATGCTTCTATGGTTTCCACTCAAGTAGAACAAGTACTTAAAGCTCAAAATGATTTTCTCAATGAATTGAATAATAATAAACTTGACTTTTCTGTTAGAGTGGCAACTAGAACGGGTAAAATGACTTAGGAGCCTTTGTATCCTGAGGGACACCCTAAGAGAATTGAACAAGATTCTTAGAGAAATAATGTTGATGCACCTAGTCCTTCTAAGAGGAAGAAAAAGAAAAATGATAGGACTTTGCATGCTTCTAGTGAACCTGTTGTAGACACCCTTGACAATCCCAATGATATTTCTATTTCTGATGCTAAAACACAATCTGGTAATGAACATGAACCTAGTGATAATGTTAATGATGATGTTTATGTTGATGCTCAACCTAGCAATAATAATGATGTAGAGATTGAACCTACTGTTGATCTTGATAATTGCTACGTCTTGAGCTTGCGTTGGTTTTCCTTGAAGAGGAAAGGGTGATGCACCAATAGTAGCATAAGTATTTCCCTCGGTTTTTGAGAACCAAGGTATCAATCCAGTAGGAGGCTCCTCAAAAGTCCCACACACCTACACAAACAAACAAATAACTCGCAACCAACGCAATAAAGTGGTTGTCAATCCCTTCATGACCACTTGCGAAAGTGAGATCTGATAGAGATAGTATGATAAGATAAATATATTTTTGGTATTTTATATTATAGATGCAAAAAGTAAAGATGCAAATAAAAGTAGATTGAAAGCAAATACGATGAAAGATAGACCCAGGGGCCATAGGTTTCACTAGAGGCTTCTCTCAAGATAGCATAAGTATTACGGTGGGTGAACAAATTACTGTCGAGCAATTGATAGAAAAGCGAATAATTATGAGATTATCTAGGCATGATCATGTATATAGGCATCACGTCCGCAACAAGTAGACCGACTCCTGCCTGCATCTACTACTATTACTCCAAAGATCGACCGACTCCTGCCTGCATCTAGAGTATTAAGTTCATAAAGAACAGAGTAACGCATTAAGCAAGATGACACTATGTAGAGGGATAAACTCATGCAATATGATATGAACCCCATCTTTTTATCCTCGATGGCAACAATAAAATACGTGCCTTGCAACCCTTTCTGTCACTGGGTAAGGACACCGCAATATTGAACCCAAAGCTAAGCACTTCTCCCATGGCAAGAAAGATCAATCTAGTAGGCCAAACCAAACCAATAATTCGAAGAGACTTGCAAAGATAACTCAATCATACATAAAAGAATTCAGAGGAGATTCAAATATTATTCATAGATAAACTTGATCATAAACCCACAATTCATCGGATCTCGACAAACACACCGCAAAAAGAGTTTATATCGAATAGATCTCCACAAGAGAGGGGGAGAACATTGTATTGATATCCAAAAAGAGAGAAGAATCCATCTAGCTAATAACCATGGACCCGAAGGTCTGTGGTAAACTACTCACATCTCATCGGAAGGGCTATGGTGTTGATGTAGAAGCCCTCCGTGGTCAATTCCCCCTCTGGCGGGGCGCCGTCGAAGGCTCCAAGATGGGATCTTGCGAATGCAGAAGGTTACGGTGGCGGAAATATTTCTTTGGTGGCTCCCTGGATGTTTTCGGGGTATGTAGGCTTATATAGGAGGAAGAAGTACATCGGTGGACACTCGAGGGGCCCACGAGACAGGGGGCGCGCCCTACAGGGCTGGGCGCGCCCTCCACCCTCGTTTCCGCCTCAGCTGCTTCTTGACTTGCACTCCAAGTCCTCTAGATTGCGTTTGTTCCAAAAAAATCGCTCCCGAAGGTTTCATTCCGTTTGGACTCCGTTTGATATTCCTTTTCTTCGAAATACTGAAATAGGCAAAAGAACAACAATACGGGCTGGGCCTCCGGTTAGTAGGTTAGTCCAAAAAAATGATATAAATTTGTAAAATAAATCTCATAAACATCCAAAAGGGGTAATATAATAGCATGGAACAATAAAAAATTATAGATACGTTGGAGACGTATCAAGCATCCCCAAGCTTAATTCCTGCCCGTCCTCGAGTAGGTAAATGATAAAAACAGAATTTTTGATGTGGAATGCTACCTAGCATAATTCTCAATGTAATTTTCTTTATTGTGGGATGAATGTCCAGATCCAAATGATTCAAGATAAAAGCTTATAAAACATAAAAATAATAATACTTCAAAGCATACTAACAAATAATCATGTCCTATTAAAATAGCATAGCCAAAGAATGCGTATCCCTACAAAATCATATAGTTAGGCCATGCTTCATTTTCATTACACAAAATACTCCCATCATGCACAACCCCGATGACGAGCCGAGCAATTGTTTCATACTTTTTAACGCGCTTCAGCTTTTTTCAACTCTTACGCAATACATGAGCATAAGCCATGGACATAACCCTTGGGTGGTAAAAGATGCTGGTTGTGAGGACAAAAAGAGGGAGAAGATAGTCTCACATCAACTAGGCGTATCAACGGGCTATGGAGATGCCCATCAATAGATATCAATGTGAGTGAGTAGGGATTTCCATGCAATGGATGCACTAGAGCTATAAATATATGAAAGCTCAACAAAATGCACTAAGTGGGTGTGCATCCAACTCGCTTGCTCACGAAGACCTAGGGCATTTTGAGGAAGCCCATCATTGGAATATACGAGCCAAGTTCTATAATGAAAAATTCTCACTAGTATATGAAAGTGACAACATAGGAGACTCTCTATCATGAAGATCATGGTGCTATTTTTGAAGCACAAGTGTGGAAAAGAGATAGTAGCAATTGTCCCTTCTCTCTTTTTCTCTCATTTTATTTCTTTTTTCTTTTTTATTTTTGTTTTCTTTCTCTTTTTTTTTCTTTGGCCTTTCTTTTTTTCTTTTTGTAAAGTCCGAAGTCTCATCCTGACTTGTGGGGGAATCATAGTCTTCATCATCCTTTCCTCACTCGGACAATGCTCTAATAATGAAAATCATCACACTTTTATGGATTTACAACTCAAGAATTACAACTCAAAGCTAGAACAAAATATGACTCTATATGAATGCCTCCGTCGGTGTATCGGGATATGCAATGAATCAAGAGCGACATATATGAAAGTTATGAAGGTGGCCTTGCCACAAATACGATGTCAACTACATGATCATGCAAAGAGCAATATGACAATGATGAAACGTGTCATAATAAATGGAACGGTGGAAAGTTGCATGGCAATATATCGCGGAATGGCTATGGAAATGCCATAATAGGTAGGTATGGTGGCTGTTTTGAGGAAGGTAAATAATGGGTTCATGATACCGGCGAAAGTTGCGCGGCATAATAGAGGCTAGCAAAGTGGAAGGGTGAGTGTGCGTATATCCATGGACTCACATTAGTCATAAAGAACTCATATACTTATTGCAAAAGTCTACTTAGCCCTCAAAGCAAAGTATTACTACGCATTACCCCTAGAGGGATAGATTGGTAGGAAAAGACCATCACTCATCCCCGACTGCCACTCATAAGGAAGACAATCAAAAGAGCACCTCATGCAACAAATTTGTCACACAACTTTTACCGTACGTGCATGCTACGGGACTTTCCAACTTCAAGAAAAGTATTTCTCAATTTCATAATTATCCACTAGCATGACCCTAACATTACTACCTTTATATCTCAAAACAATTATCAAGCAAAATATTGATCATAGCATCCAATTCACTTCCTATGATAGTTTTTATTATACTCAACTTGGATGCTCATCATTCTAGGACCAAATTTGTAACCATAGCAAATACCACGCTGTTCTAAAATACTCTCAAAATAATATAAGTGAAGCATGATATACTAGCAATTTCTTCAAAATTAATCCACCGCCATGCTCAAAAAGATATAAATGAAGCACTAGAGCAAAAACTATCAAGCTCAAAAGATATAAGTGAAGCACATAGAGTATTCTAGCAAATTCTAATCAAGTGGGCTTCTCCCAAAAGGTGTGTATAGCAAGGATGATTGTGGTAAACTAAAAATAAAAGACTAATATAATACTGACGCTCCAAGCAAAACACATATCATGTGGCGAATAAAAATATAGTTCCAAGTAAAGTTACCAATGAACAAAGACGAAAGAGGGGATGCCTTCCCAGGGCATCCCCAAGCTTAGGCTTTTGGCTATTATTGAATGTCTTGGGGTGCCATGGGCATCCCCAAGATTGGGCTCTTGCCACTCCTTATTCCATAGTCTGTAAAAGCTTTACCCAAAACTTGAAAACTTCACAACACAAAACTCAATAGAAATCTTATAAGCTCCATTAGTGAAAGAAAACAAAACCACCACATAAGGTACTGTAATGAACTCATTCTTTATTTATTTTGGTGTTAAACCTACTTTATTCCAAGTTCTCTATGGTTCATACCCTTACAAATACTAGCCATAGATGCATCAAAATAAGCAAACAACACAAGAAAAACAGAATCTGTCAAAAACAGAACAGTCTGTAGCAATCTGTAACTAACGCAAACTTATGGAACTCTAAAACTCCTACAAAAATAGGACGTACTGGAAAATTTGTTTATTGATCAGAATAAAAAAGAATCAATGCAAAATCACGTTTCTGTGATTTATTGAATTTTTTCTCGTGAGCGAAAAGTTTTTGTTTTTCAGCAGAATCAAATCAACTATCATCATAGGTTATCCTATAGGTTGTACTTGGCACAAACAGTAATTAAAAGATAAAAACACATCTAAACAGAAGGTAGATGAAAATTTTATTACTAAACAGGAACAAAAACAAAAAGCACAAAAAAATTGGGTTGCCTCCCAACTAGCACTATTGTTTAACGCCCCTAGCTAGGCATAAAAGCGAAGATATGTCTAAGTAGTGCCATCTTTGGCACTTGATTCATACGTAGCTCGCATGATAGATTCATACGGTAATTCAAATTTCTTTCTTGAAAAGTGCTCCATGCCTTTCTTTAATGGAAAATGGAATCTAATATTCCCTTCCTTCATATCAATAATCACACCAATCGTTCTAAGGAAAGGTCTACCAAGAATAATAGGGCAAGAAAGATTGCAATCTATATCAAGAACGATAAAATCTACGAGAACCAAATTTCTATTTGAGACAATGAGAACATCATTGATCCTTCCCATAGGCTTTTTAATGGTGGAATCCGCAAGGTGCAAATTTAAAGAGCAATCATCAAGATCGTGGAAACCTAGAATATCACATAAAGTTTTCGGAATCGTGGAAACACTAGCACCCAAATCACACAAAGCAAAGCACTCATGATCTTTAATGCCAATCTTTATAGTAGGTTCCCACTCATCATTAAGTTTTCTAGGTATAGAAACTTCCAAATTAAGTTTTTCATCATAAGATTGCATCAAGGCATCAACGATATGTTTGGTAAAAGCTTTATTTTGACTATAAGCATGAGGAGAATTAACAACGGATTGCAACAAGGAAATACAACCTTCTAAAGAACAATTAATATAATCAAATTCCTTGAAATCCGAGATAGTGGGTTCAATACTATTTAAAGTCATGACATCTCCAATCCCACTTTTACCAAATTCAACATCAAGATCTAAAAACTCCAAATTATTGGGACGCCTTCTAAATAAAGTTGACTCATCTCTAGTACCATTATTATCAAGATTCATATTGCAAAACCAAGATCTAATAGGAGATACATCAATAACTTTAAGATCTTCATCATTATTTTCATGGAAACTAGAAGAACACGCCTTTACAAAGCAATCTTTCTTAGCACACAATCTAGCGGTTCTTTCCTTGCACTCGTCAATGGAAATTCCCATTGCTTTGAGAGACTCATTGATATCATGCTTAGTAGGAGAAGATCTAAGTTTAAGAGAATCAACATCAAGCGAAAGTCTATCAACGTTCCTAGCCAAATCATCAACTTTGAGCAATTTTTCTTCAAGCAAGGCATTAAAATTCTTTTGAGAAATCATAAATTCTTTCACCCTATTCTCAAAATCAAAAGGCATCTTATTAAAATTACCATAGGAATTTCCATAATTATTAGAGGAATTACTAGGGAACGGTCTAGGATAAAAGTTTCCTCTATAAGCATTGTTACCGAAACTATTCCTACCAACAAAATTCACATCCATAGATTCATTATTATTCTCAATCAAAGTAGACAAAGGCATATCATTGGGATCAAGAGGAGTATTTATAGTAGCAAACAACTTCATAAGTTCATCCATCTTTCCACTCAAAACATTGATTTCTTCTATAGCATGCACTTTTTTACTAGAAGATCTTTTGGTGTGCCATTGAGAATAATTAGCCATAATATTATCAAGAAGTTTTATAGCATCTCCTAATGTGATTTCCATAAACGTGCCTCCCGCGGCCGAATCTAAAAGATTTCTAGAAGCAAAATTCAAACCGGCATAAAATTTTTGTATGATCATCCATAAATTCATACCATGAGTAGGGCAATTGCGAATCATCAATTTCATTATTTCCCAAGATTGGGCAACATGATCATGATCAAGTTTTTTAAAATTCATAATATCGTTCCTAAGAGTGATGATCTTAGCGGGAGGAAAATACTTAGAGATAAAAGCATCTTTGCACTTTTTCAAGGAATCAATACTATTTTTAGGCAAAGACGAAAACCAAACTTTAGCACGATCTCTAAGTGAAAGCGCAAATAATTTCAATTTAACAATATCATTATCCGTATCTTTCTTATTTTGCATATCACACAAATCAACAAAGTTGTTTAGATGAGTAGCAGCATCTTCACTAGGAAGGCCGACGAATTGATCTTTCATAACAAGATTCAGCAAAGCAGTATTGATTTCACAAGACTCAACATCATTAAGAGGAGCAATCGGAGTACTAAGGAAATAATATTTATTGGTATTGGAGAAATCACACAATTTGGTATTATCTTGCGCCATGGCAACAAGTAATCCAGCACACAAGCAAACAGAAAAAGGCAAGCGAAAGAGAGAGGAGGAGATTTGGAAAGGGAGGGAAAATAAAACGGCAAGCGTGAAGTGGGGGAGAGGAAAACGAGAGGTAAATGGAAAATAATGTAAATGCGAGGGAGATGGGTTTGTGATGGGTACTTGGTATGTCTTGACTTGAGCGAAGACCTCCTCGGCAACGGAGCCAGAAATCCTTCTTGCTACGTCTTAAGCTTGCGTTGGTTTTCCTTGAAGAGGAAAGGGTGATGCAGCAATAGTATCGTAAGTATTTCCCTAAGTTTTTGAGAACCAAGGTATCAATCCAGTAGGAGGCTCCTCAAAAGTCCCACGCACCTACACAAACAAACAAAGAACTCGCAACCAACACAATAAAGGGGTTGTCAATCCCTTCACGGCCACTTGCGAAAGTGAGATCTGATAGAGATAGTATGATAAGATAAATATATTTTTGGTATTTTATATTATAGATGCAAAAAGTAAAGATGCAAATAAAAGTAGATTGGAAGCAAATACGATAAAATATAGACCATAGGTTTCAAATAATAGCGAAAGTGAGCCATAGGTTTCACACGGTGGGTGAACAAATTACTGCCGAGCAATTGATAGAAAAGCGAATAATTATGAGATTATCTAGGCATGATCATGTATATAGGCATCACGTCCGCAACAAGTAGACCGACTCCTGCCTGCATCTACTACTATTACTTCACACATCGACCGACTCCTGCCTGCATCTAGAGTATTAAGTTCATAAAGAACAGAGTAATTCATTAAGCAAGATGACATGATGTAGAGGGATAAACTCATGCAATATGATATAAACCCCATCTTTTTATCCTCGATGGCAACAATACAATACGTGCCTTGCAACCCTTTCTGTCACTGGGTAAGGACACCGCAAGATTGAACCCAAAGCTAAGCACTTCTCCCATGGCAAGAAAGATCAATCTAGTAGGCCAGACCAAACCAATAATTCCAAGAGACTTGCAAAGATAACTCAATCATACATAAAAGAATTCAGAGGAGATTCAAATATTATTCATGGATAAACTTGATCATAAACCCACAATTCATCGGATCTCGACAAACACACCGCAAAAAGAGTTTACATCGAATAGATCTCCACAAGAGAGGGGGAGAACATTGTATTGAGATCCAAAAAGAGAGAAGAAGCCATCTAGCTAATAACTATGGACCCGAAGGGCTATGGTGTTGATGTAGAAGCCCTCCGTGGTCGATTCCCCCTCCGGCGGAGCGCTGGCAAAGGCTCCAAGATGGGATCTCGCGGATACAAAAGGTTACAGTGGCGGAAAAATTTCTTTGGTGGCTCCCTGGATGTTTTCGCAGTATGTAGGCTTGTATAGGAGGAAGAAGTACGTCGGTGGCCGCTCGAGGGGCCCACGAGACAGGGGGGGCGCCCTCCACCCTTGTGGCCACCTCGGATGCTTCTTGACTTGCAGTCCAAGTCCTCTGGATTGCGTTTGTTCCAAAAAGAGCGCTCCCAAAGGTTTCATTCCGTTTGGACTCCATTTGATATTCCTTTTCTTTGAAATACTGAAATATGCAAAAAAAATAGCAATACGGGCTGGGCCTCCGGTTAGTAGGTTAGTCCAAATAATGATATAAATGTGTACAATAAAGCCCATAAACATCCAAAAGGGGTAATATAATATCATGGAACAATAAAAAATTATAGATACATTGGAGACGTATTAATAACCCACAATCAAAGAATCAATGTTATGATAAGAGAGACTTTGTTGCTAGGAAGCACGGTAAATAAAGAGAACCATGGGTTCAGAAACCCATGCCTTTTCCTCCTAAACCATCCAAGAAAAAGGATGATGAGGATCTTGAGCACTTTGCTAAAATGATTGGACCTATCTTTTTGCGTATGCGTCTGACTGATATGCTTAAAGTGAATCCTTATGCTAAGTACATGAAGGATATTATTACAAATAAATTAAAGATACCGGAAGCTGAAATTTCCACCATGTTGCTAATTATACTTTTAAGGGCGGAATACCTAAGAAACTTGGAGATCCAGGAATACCAACTATACCATGCTCCATTAAAAGAAACTATGTTAAAACTGCTTTATGTGATCTTGTAGCCGGTGTTAGTGTTATGCCTCTCTCTTTATATCGTAGACTTGAATTGAATAAGTTGACACCTACTGAAATATCTTTGCAAATGGCCGATAAATCAACCGCTATACCTGTCGGTATTTGTGAGGATGTGCATGTTGTGGTTGCAAAAATTACTATCTTAATGGACTTCGTTATTCTTGATATTCCCGAGGACGATAGTATTTCGATTATCCTTGGTAGACCCTTTTTGAATACTGCAGGGGTTGTTATTGATTGCAACAAAGGCAATGCCACTTTTCATGTTAATGGTAATGAGCATACGGTACACTTTCCGAGGAAACAACCTCAAGTTCACAGTATCAATTCTATTGGAAAAATTCCATCGATTACTATTGGATGTTTTGAATTTCCTCTTCCTGCTGTCAAGAAGAAATATGATATTCTTATTATTGGGGATGTGCATATCCCCGTTGAGGTAACCTAGTATTATTTGAAATTTCTCTGGTTCCATGTTATTCGGAATGAGTTTGTTAACAAGACTTGATCAACCTTGTTAGTGGATTCCTTTTGATGAGCATGAGATGGACGAAGTTAGAAGGCACAACTTTCTGTACCCTCTTTTTTATTTTTGTTATTTATATTAAATAAATCAAAAATAGTATTTTTCTCTCTGTTTTCTGATTTATCCATGCAATAAAAAATGCCCCAAAAATAAAAGTTCTCCAAATGCCCTGAAAATTTAGTATGATTTTTTCTGGAATATTTGAGAATATCTGGCACTGAGAACACAGTAGGGGGAGCAAGCACCTGGCCACGAGGGTCCAGGGCGCGCCCACCCCCATGGGGCACGCCCCCTGCCTCGTGGGCCCATGGTGGCCCCCCTCCACTTATTCCTGCATCCATGCTCTTCTTCTTCCTCCCAAAAAAATCACTATCCAGCTCAAGCATGATTTCTAGCTCATTTTGCTGCCATTTTCGATCTCCTTGCTCAAAGCTCCATTCACAAAACTGCTTTGGGGGATTGTTCTTTGGTATGTGACTCCTCCAATGGTCCAATTAGTTTTTGTTCTAGTGCTTTATTCATCGCAAATTTTTGCTGCCTAGGTGACCCTGTTCTTGAGCTTGCATGATAAATTTATATGGTCCCAAGTAGTTCTAATGCATGATATGGTCCCTAGGCACTTGTGAGTGTAGTTGCTATCAATTTTGTTGAGTTTGGTTCACTTTTATTTTGAGTTACTAAACATTTCAAAAAAATTCAGGAAATGATCAAGAGATTTTTGAGGGGCTCTTCGAGCCAAAGTTCGAAGGATAAACAAGCCAAGGAGAATAAAAACCCCAAGTATAATCTCCCTCGCGTCGCGGAGGTTCGGCCTGGCGAATGGCCTTGTGATGAGTTACTGAGATCAGCCGGGATTCATGATGATTTTTATTCTTTGGCTGACAATGCAGGCCTCACCGACTTCCTCCATGACCAGCTCGAACAGTATCTCTTACTCACCAATACTTTCGTGCAAATTTTTTACTTTCCTAAGAAATCGCCTCCTTCAGTGGAGTTTCATTTATATGATGAGGCTAGGGAGATGTCACTGTGTGAATTTTCTGCGGTTTGCAAGATACCCTTCGGGGGCAGCATAGAAGAACCACATAGTAGAGATGTGGATGGATTTATTGATATGATTACCGGAGGGGAAACGAGGAAGGTTTCCGATGCAAGAATTACTAGCATACACTTTCCTGTTCTATGTTACTTTGCAATATTTGCTAGTAGATGCTTAATTGGTCGCGGGAACTGTGAAAAACTTAGTATTGCTAATATGATTATTTTGTGCCATGCTTTATTTCGTGATAACACTATTAGTTTAGGCGCCATTGTTGCTAAAATATTAATCTTGAATTGTACAAAGGGCCCCATCTTTGGAGGCATCTATGCTTCACGCCTTGCTAAACACTTTAGGATACCTATCAGGCATTATGAGAAAGAGGAGAAGCTGTTGCCCCCTACCTTTCTAGATTATAAGAGTATGGTAGCACATGAGTTTATTGTTAAAAATGATGAGAACATGCTTAAGTATAATTTGAGATTTCATAAAACTCACAATGAGACTATTATCTTGCCTGGACCCTCTTTGTTTGACTTAACTGATGGCACATACCTCGTCTTGCCGGAGGCTATTTACACGTACCTCGGCCAGACATCAGCTCCAGAGCCTGAGCCGGTGTTCTAAATATGCCCTAGAGGCAATATTAAAATGGTTATTATTATATTTCCTTGTTCATGATAACTGTCTATTGGTCATGCTATAATTGTATTGACCGGAAACCATAATACATGTGTGAATACATAGACCACAACATGTCCCTAGTGAGCCTCTAGTTGACTAGCTCGTTGATCAACAGATGGTTATGGTTTCCTGACCATGGGCATTGGATGTCATTGATAACGGGATCACATCATTAGGAGAATGATGTGATGGACAAGACCCAATCCTCGTTTGCTAAAAGCTTTTCTAATGTCAAGTATCATTTCCTTAGACCATGAGATTGTGCAGCTCCCGGATACCATAGAAATGCTTTGGGTGTACCAAACGTCACAATGTAACTGGGAGGCTATAAAGGTACACTACAGGTATCTCCGAAAGTGTCTATTGGTTTGGCACGAATCGAGACTGGGATTTGTCACTCCGTATGACGGATTGGTATCTCTGGGCCCACTCAGTAATGCATCATCATAATGAGCTGAATGTGACTAAGTAGTTGGTCATGGGATCATGCATTACGAAATGAGTAAATTGACTTGCCAGTAACGAGATTGAACGAGGTATTGGGATACCAGCGATCGAATCTCGGGCAAGTAACGTACCGGTTGACAAAGGGAATTGTATACGGGATTGCTTGAATCCACGACATCGTGGTTCATCCGATGTGATCATCGTGGAACATGTGGGAGCCAACGTGGGTATCCAGATCCCGATGTTGGTTATTGGCCGGAGAGCTGTCTCGGTCATGTCTGCATGATTCCCGAACCCGTAGGGTCTACACACTTAAGGTTCGATGACGCTAGGGTTATAGGGAAAGTTTGTATGTGGTTATTGAATGTTGTTCGGAGTCCCGGATGAGATCTCATACGTCACGAGGAGTTCCGTAATGGTTCTGAGGTAAAGAATAATATATAGGAAGTGAGGTTTTGGCCAGCGGAAGTATTTCGGGCATCACCAGTAATGTACCGGGACCACCAGAAGTGTTCCGGGGGTCCACCGGGAGGGGCCACCAGCCCTGGAGGCTTGCATGGGCCAAGAGTGGGAAGTGACCAGCCCTTGAGTGGGCTGGTGCGCCTCCCACCAAGGACCAAGGCGCAGCTAGGAGGAGAGGGGGAAACCCTAGGCGCAGATAGACCTAAAGGCCCACCCTAGGGCGCCCCCCCTCTGTCCCTCTCTTGGCCACCCCCTCCAATCCCATCTAGGGCTGCCGCACCCCCTAGGGTGGGAACCCTAGAGGGGGCGTAGCCATGTCCCCTCCTCCTATATATAGTGGGGGTTTTGGGGCTGCCAAAGACACGAGTCTCTCTCTCTCTCGGCGGAGCCCTACATCTCCACATCCTCGTCCTTCATAGTGCTTGGCGAAGCCCTGCTGGAAACCACGCTGCTCCACCACCACCACAACGTCGTGCTGCTGCTGGAGTTGTCTTCCCCAACCTCTCCCTCCTCCTTGCTGGATCAAGGCATGGGAGACGTCACCGGGCTGCACGTGTGTTGAACGCGGAGGCGCCGTTTTTCGGTGCTTAGATCGGAATCGACCACGATCTGAATCGCTGCATGTACGACTCCTCCAACCGCGTTCTTATAACTCTTCCGCATCGCGATCTTAAAGGGTATGAAGATACACTCCTTTCTCTCTCATTGCTAGTCTCTCCATAGATTGATCTTGGTGATGCGTAGAAATTTTTTAATTTCCGCAACGATCCCCAACAGTGGCATCATGAGCTAGGTCTATGCATAGTTTCTATGCACGAGTAGAACACAAGTTGTTGTGGGCGTCGATTTTGTCAATTTACTTTTCGTTACTACTCTTATCTTGATTCGGCGGCATCGTGGGATGAAGCGGCCCGGACCGACCTTACACGTACGCTTATGTGAGACAGGTTCCACCGACTGACATGCACTAGTTGCATAAGGTGGCTAGCGGGTGTCTGTCTCTCCCACTTTAGTCGGATCGGATTCGATGATAAGGGTCCTTATGAATGGTAAATAGCAATTGGCATATAACATTGTGGTTTTGGCGTAGGTAAGCAACGTTCTTGCTAGAAACCTATAGCAGCCACGTAAAAAACTTGCAACAACAATTAGAGATGTCTAACTTGTTCTTGCAGCATATGCCGTGTGATGTGATATGGCCAAAAGGATGTGATGAAAGATATATGTGATGTATGAGATTGATCATGTTCTTGTAATAGGAATCACGACTTGCATGTCGATGAGTATGACAACCGGCAGAAGCCATAGGAGTTGTCTTAATTTATTGTATGACCTGCGTGTCAATGAAAACGCCATGTAATTACTTTACTTTATTGCTAACCGTTAACCATAGTAGTAGAAGTAACAGTTGGCGAGACAACTTCATGAAGACACGATGATGGAGATCATGGTGTCATGCCGGTGACGATGATGATCATGGCGCCCTGAAGATGGAGATCAAAAGGAGCAAAATGATATTGGCCATATCATGTCACTATTTGATTGCATGTGATGTTTATCATGTTTTTACATCTTATTTTCTTAGAGCGATGGTAGCATAAATAAGATGATCCCTCATAAAATTTCAAGAAAGTGTCCCCCCTAACTGTGCACCGTTGCGAAAGTTCGTTGTTTCAAAGCACCACGTGATGATCGGGTGTGATAGATTCTAACGTTCGCATACAACGGGTGTAAGCCAGATTTACACATGCAAAACACTTAGGTTGACTTGACAAGCCTAGCATGTACAGACATGGCCTCGAAACACAAGATACCGAAAGGTCGAACATGAGTCATATAGTAGATACGATCAACATGAAGATGTTCACCGATGATGACTAGTCCGTCTCACGTGATGATCGGACACGGCCTAGTTGACTCGGATCATGTATCACTTAGATGACTGGAGGGATGTCTATCTGAGTGGGAGTTCATTTAATAATTTGATTAGATGAACTTAATTATCATGAACATAGTCTAAAATATCTTTGCAATATGTCTTGTAGATCAAATGGCCCACGCTAATGTTGCCCTCAACTTCAACGCGTTCCTAGAGAAAACCAAGCTGAAAGATGATGGTAGCAACTATACGGACTGGGTCCGGAACTTGAGGATCATGCTCATAGCTGCCAAGAAAGCATATGTCCTAGAAGCACCGCTAGGTGAAGCACCCATTTTCCCAGCAACTCAAGACGTTATGAACGCCTGGCAGTTGCGTAGTGATGATTACTCCCTGGTTCAGTGCGCCATGCTTTACAACTTAGAACCGGGGCTCCTAAAGTGTTTTGAGCAGCACGGAGCATACGAGATGTTCCAAGAGCTGAAAATGGTTTTCCAAGATCATGCCCGGGTCGAGAGATATGAAGTCTCCAACAAGTTCTATAGTTGTAAGATGGAGGAAAACAGTTCTGTCAGCGAGCACATACTCACTATGTCCGGGTTACACAACCGTTTGTCTTAGTTGGGAGTTAATCTCCCAGATGACTCGGTCATTGACAGGATCCTCCAGTCGCTCCCACCTAGCTACAAGAGCTTTGTGATGAACTACAATATGCAAGGGATGGAGAAGTCCATTCCTGAGTTATATTCAATGCTGAAATCAGTGGAGGTGGAGATCAAAAAGGAACATCAAGTGTTGATGGTAAATAAGACCACTAGTTTCAAGAAGGCAAGGGTAAGAATAACTTCAAGAAGGATGGCAAGGGAGTTGTCGCGCCCGGTAAATCAGTTGCCGGGAAGAAGCCAAAGAATGGACCCAAGCCCGAGACTCAGCGCTTTTATTGCAAGGGAAATGGTCACTGGAAGCGGAATTGCCCCAAGTACTTAGCGGACAAGAAGGCCGGCAACACAAAAGGTATATGTGATATACATGTTATTAATGTGTACCTTACCAGTACTCGTAGTAGCTCCTGGGTATTTGATACCGGTGTGGTTGCTCATATTTGTAACTCAAAACAGGAGCTGCAGAATAAGCGGAGACTGGCGAAGGACGAGGTGACGATGCGCATCGGGAATGGTTCCAAGGTCGATGTGATCACCGTCGGCACGCTACCTCTACATTTACCTACGGGATTAGTTTTAAACCTCAATAATTGTTATTTAGTGCCAGCTTTGAGCATGAACATTGTATCTGGATCTCGTTTAATGCGAGATGGCTACTAATTTAAATCCGAGAATAATGGTTGTTCTATTTGTTTGAGAGATATGTTTTATGGTCATGCCTCGCTGTTCAATGGTTTATTCTTATTGAATCTCGAATGTGATGTTACACATATTCATAGTGTGAGTACCAAAAGATGTAAGGTTAATAATGATAGTCCCACATACTTGTGGCACTGCCGCCTTGGTCACATTGGTGTCAAACGCATGAAGAAGCTCCATGCCGATGGACTTTTGGAGCCTCTTGGTTATGAATCATTTGACACATGCGAGCCATGCCTCATGGGTAAGATGACCAAGACTCCGTTTTCCGGAACAATGGAGCGAGCAACCAACTTGTTGGAAATCATACATACTGATGTGTGCGGTCCACTAAGCGTTAAGGCTCGCGGTGGCAATCATTATGTTCCCACCCTCACTGATGACTTAAGTTGATATGGGTATGTCTACATAATGAAACACAAGTCTGATACCTTCGAAAAGTTCAAGGAATTTCAGAGTGAGGTGGAGAATCAACGTGACAGGAAAATAAAGTTCTTACGATCAGATCGTGCGGGAGAATATTTGAGTCACGAATTTGGTATGCACTGAAGGAAATGTGGAATTGTTTCACAACTCACGCCTCCTGGAACACCTCAATGTAATGGTGTGTCCGAACGTCGTAATCGCACTCTATTGGATATGGTGCAATCTATGATGTCTCTTACCGATTTGCCGCTATCATTTTAAGGATACGCTTTAGAGACAACCACATTCACTTTAAATAGGGCACCATCTAAATCCGTTGAGACGACACCATATGAATTATGGTTTGGGAAGAAACCTAAGCTGTCGTTTCTAAAAGTTTGGGGATGCGATGCTTATGATAAGAAACTTCAACCTGAAAAGCTTGAACCCAAGTCGGAAAAATGCATCTTCATAGGATACCCTAAGGAAACCATTGGGTATACCTTCTACCTCAGATCCGAAGGCAAGATCTTTGTTGCCAAGAACGGGTCCTTTCTAGAGAAAGAGTTTCTCTCGAAAGAAGTAAGTGGGAGAAAAGTAGAACTTGATGAAGTACTGCCTCTTGAACCGGAAAGTAGCGCATCTCAGGAAAATGTTTCTGTGGTGCCTGCACCGACTAGAGAGGAAGTTAATGATGATGATCAAGGAACTTCGGATCAAGTTGCTACTGAACTTCCTAGGTCCACAAGGACATGTTCCACACCAGAATGGTATGGCAACCCTGTCCTGGAAATCATGTTATTAGACAACGGTGAACCTTTGAACTATGAAGAAGCGATGGCGGACCCAGATTCTAACAAATGGCTTGAAGCCATGAAATCTGAGATAGGATCCATGTATGAAAATAAAGTATGGACTTTGACAGACATGCCCGATGATCGGCGAGCCATAGAAAATAAATGGATATTTAAGAAGAAGACTGACGCGGATGGTAATGTGACCATCTATAAAGCTCGGCTTGTCGCTAAGGGTTATTGACAAGTTCAAGGGGTTGACTACGATGAGACCTTCTCATCCGTAGTGAAGCTGAAGTCCGTCCGAATCATATTAGCAATTGCCGCATTCTATGATTATGAGATATGACAAATGGACGTCAAAACGACATTCCTTAACGGTTTCCTTAAGGAAGAATTGTATATGATATGCAGCCGGAAGGTTTTGTCGATCCTAAGAATGCTAACAAGGTATGCAAGCTCCAGCGCTCCATCTATGGGCTGGTGCAAGCATCTCGGAGTTGGAACATTCGCTTTGATGAAATGATCAAAGCGTTTGGATTTATGCAGACTTATGGAGAAGCCTGCGTTTAATTACAAGAAAGTGAGTGGGAGCCTTATAGCATTTCTCATATTATATGTGGATGACATACTATTGATGGGAAATAATATAGAACTTTTGGAAAGCATAAAGGCCTACTTGAATAAGTGTTTTTCAATGAAGGACCTTGGAGAAGCTTCTTACATATTAGGCATCATGATCTATAGAGATAGATCGAGACGCCTCATAGGTCTTTCACAAAGCACATAGCTTGATAAGATATTGAAGAAGTTCAATATGGATCAGTCCAAGAAGGGGTTCTTGCCTGTATTGCAAGGTGTGAAATTGAGCTCGGCTCAAAGCCCGACCACGGCAGAAGATAGAGAAATGATGAGTGTCGTCCACTATGCCTCAGCCATAGGGTCTATTATGTATGCCATGATGTGTACCAGACCTGGTGTAAACCTTGCCGTAATTTGGTAGGGAGGTACCAAAGTAATCTCGGCATGGAACACTGGACATCGGTCAAGAATATCCTGAAGTACATGAAAAGGACTAAGGATATGTTTCTCGTTTATGGAGGTGACGAAGAGCTCATCGTAAACTGTTACATCGATGCCAGCTTCAACACAGGTCTGGATGACTCCAAGTCACAAACCAGATACATGTATATTTTGAATGGTGGGGCGGTCAGCTGGTGCAGTTGCAAGCAAAGCGTCGTGGCGGGATCTACATGTGAAGCGGAGTACATGGCAACCTTGGGGACATCACATGAAGCAATCTGGATGAAGGGGTTCATTACCGACCTAGGAGTTATTCCCAATGCGTCGGGCCCGATGACTCTCTTCTGTGACAACACTGGAGCTATTGCCCTTGCGAAGGAGCCTAGGTTTCACAAGAAGACTAGACATATCAAGCATCGCTTCAACTCCATTACTGAAAATGTTCAAGATGGAGACATGGATATTTGTAAAGTGCATACGGATCTGAATGTCGCAGATCCGTTGACTAAACCTCTTCCACGAGCAAAACATGATCAACACCAAAACTCTATGGGTGTTCGATTCATCACAATGTAACTAGATTATTGACTCTAGTGCAAGTGGGAGACTGTTGGAAATATGCCCTAGAGGCAATAATAAAATGGTTATTATTATATTTCCTTGTTCATGATAACTGTCTATTGTTCATGCTATAAGTGTATTGTCCGGAACTGTAATACATGTGTGAATACATAGACCACAACATGTCCCTAGTGAGCCTCTAGTTGACTAGCTCGTTGATCAAAAGATGGTTATGGTTTCCTGACCATGGGCATTGGATGTCATTGATAACGGGATCACATCATTAGGAGAATGATGTGATGGAGAAGACCCAATCCTAAGAATAACACAAGATCGTGTAGTTCGTTTGCTAAAAGCTTTTCTAATGTCAAGTATCATTTCCTTAGACCATGAGATTGTGCAAATCCCGGATACCATAGGAATGCTTTGGGTGTACCAAACATCACAACGTAATTGGGTGGCTATAAAGGTACATTACAGGTATCTCCGAAAGTATCTGTTGGGTTGGCACGAATCGAGACTGGGATTTGTCATTCCATATGATGGAGAGGTATCTCTGGGCCCACTCGGTAATGCATCATCATAATGACCTCAATGTGACTAAGTAGTTGGTTACGGGATCATGCATTACGGAACAAGTAAAGTGACTTGCCGGTAACGAGATTGAACGAGGTATTGGGATACCGACGATCGAATCTCAGGCAAGTAATGTACCGATTGACAAAGGGAATTGTATACATGATTGCTTGAATCCCCGACATCGTGGTTCATCTGATGAGATCATCGTGGAACATGTGGGAGCCAACATGGGTATCCAGATCCCGCTATTGGTTATTGGCCATAGAGCTGTCTCAGTCATGTCTGCATGATTCTCGAACCCGTAGGGTCTACACACTTAAGGTTCGATAATGCTAGGGTTATAGGGAAAGTTTGTATGTGGTTACCGAATGTTGTTCGGAGTCCCGGATGAGATCCCGGACGTCACAAGGAGTTCCGTAATGGTCTACAGGTAAAGAATAATATATAGGAAGTGAGGTTTTGGCCAGCGGAAGTATTTCGGGCGTCACCGGTAATGTACCGGGACCACCGGAAGTGTTCCGGGGGTCCACCGAGAGTGTTCCGGGGGTCCACTGGGAGGGGACACCAGCCCCGGAGGCTTGCATGGGCCAAGAGTGGGAAGGGACCAGCCCCTGAGTGGGCTGGTGCGCCTCCCACCAAGGCCCAAGGCACAACTAGGAGGAGAGGGGGAAACCCTAGGCGCAGATGGACCTAAAGGCCCACCCTAGGGCGCGCCACCTCTCTCCCCCTATTGGCCGCCCCCTCCAATCCCATCTAGGGCTGCCGCACCCCCTAGGGTGGGAACCCTAGAGGGGGCGCAACCACCTCCCCTCCTCCTATATATAGTGGGGGTTTTGGGGCTGCCAAAGACACGAGTCTCTCTCTCTCTCTCTCTCTCGGCGCAGCCCTACCTCTCCTCATCCTCGTCCTTCGTAGTGCTTGGCGAAGCCCAGCTGGAAACCACGCTGCTCCACCACCACCACACTGTCGTGCTGCTACTGGAGTTGTCTTCCCCAACCTGTCCCTCCTCCTTCCTAGATCAAGGCACGAGAGACGTCACCGGGCTGCATGTGTGTTGAACGCGGAGGCGCCGTTGTTCGACGCTTAGATCGTAATCGACCGCGATCTGAATCGCTGCATGTATGACACCTCCAACCGCGTTATTGTAATGCTTCCGCATCGCGATCTTTAAGGGTATGAAGATACACTCCCCTCTCTCTCGTTGCTAGTCTCTCCATAGACTGATCTTTGTGATGCATAGAATTTTTTTAATTTCTGCAACGATCCCCAACAGCCGGAACCACCACTTGACCCTTATCGACCGTCCTTTTATCAGTGGGATCCAAAGGAGATCGCCAGCCAGTGGTACTATGATGATACTCCTCAGTACACCGGAGAGAGTAGCTGCGATCCATGGGCATAGACCAACTTAGGCTAAAAGCCTAAGCTTGGGGGAGCACACATTTCTCACTGATATTACATTCATGTTCACACACTCATTCTAGTTGTCGGTGCTCATACTTTTCCATTGTACTATCCATGCTAGTTTATTTTATTTTCTTGCTTTCTTCTTGTGTGTTTGAATAACCTTAAGAAAAACCAAAGAATTAGTTGTAGCTTTTAGCTAGTTTTCTTTACATGTTTGTAGTAGTAGTAGTAATTAAAAGAAAACCCAAAAAGATTTCTCGTTCTTCTTTTGCTTGTTGGGAGCTTTCCCATGTAAATAGTTTTATTTCTTTTCTTTTCTTTGGGGGTCGAGAGGAGAAGACCATGATGAAAATGTTGAGTGGCTCTTATATGCATTATTGTTGATTTAACTAAGAGCCCATATTACCTTGTCTTCTCCCCTGAATTGAATGCTTACAGATTCGAGCTTAATCCAATGCACGCGCACTATTATTATTACCCACACCGTTCGGCCGTGCAAGTGAAAGGCAATAATGACGATATATGATGGATTGATTGAGATGAGAGAAGCTGGTATGAAGTCGACCTATCTTGTTTTTGTAAATATGATTAGTTCATCGTTCCTGATTCATCCTATTATGAATAAACATGTTTGCAATGACAATTAGAGATTATAGTTGCTTATGCCATGCTTAATTAGCTAGGAGTTTATAATGGTTTACCTTGCGTTCAAACATGCTATTAAAATGGTTGTGATGTGGTATGATAGGGTGGTATCCTCCTTTGAATGATTCGACTGACTTGACTTGGCACATGTTCACGCATGTAGTTGAAACAAAATCAACATAGCCTTCACGATATTTATGTTCATGGTGGATTATATCCTACTCATGCTTGCACTCGGTGTTTGTAGGATGTTGAAGTATGTCTAGAGGGGGTGGGGGTGATTAGACTACTTGACCAATTAAAAACTTAACCCTTTTCCAATTTTAGTCTTTGGCAGATTTAAGCTATCTTTGCACAAGTCAAGCAATCTTCACACAATTCAAGCAAGCATGCAAAGAGTATATGAGCAGCGGAAATTAAAGCATGCAACTTGCAAGAATGTAAAGGGAAGGGTTTGGAGATTTCAAACGCAATTTGGAGACACGATGATTTTTGAGCCGTGGTTCCGATAGGTGGTGCTATCGTACATCCACGTTGATGGAGACTTCAACCCACAAAGGGTAACGGTTGCACAAGTCCACGGAGGGCTCCACCCAAGAAGGGTCCACGAAGAAGCAACCTTGTCTATCCCACCATGGTCGTCGCCCACGAAGGACTTGCCTCACTAGCGGTAGATCTTCACGAAGTAGGCGATCTCCTTGCCCTTACAAACTCCTTGGTTCAACTCCACAATCTTGTTGGAGGCTCCCAAGTGACACCTAGCCAATCTAGGAGATACCACTCTCCAAGAAGTAACAAATGGTGTGTTGATAATGAACTCCTTGCTCTTGTGCTTCAAATGATGGTCTCCCCAACACTCAACTCTCTCTAACAGGATTTGGATCTGGTGGAAAGAAGATTTGAGTGGAAAGCAACTTGGGGAAGGCTAGAGATCAAGATTCATATGGTAGGAATGGAATATCTTGGCCTCAACAATTGAGTAGGTAGTTCTCTTTGAGAAATGGTAAGTTGGAAGTGTAGGTTTGTTCTGATGGCTCTCTCTACGAATGAAGAGGAGCTGGAGGGGTATATATAGCCTCCACACAAAATCTAACCGTTACACACAATTTACCAATCTCGGTGGGACCGAATCAACAAAGTCGGTCGGACCGAGTCAGCAAACCTAGTGACCGTTAGTGATTTCGGTGGGACCGACATGCAAGTCGGTAGGACCGATATCGTTAGGATTAGGGCATAACGTAATCTTGGTGAGACCGATTACACAAACTCGGTGAGACCGATTTTGGTAATAAGCTAACCAGAGAGTTGGTCAGGTAAACTCGGTGGGACCCATTCGCTCTTTTCAGTGGGACCGAAATGTTACAAAAGGGAAACAGAGAGTTTACATTGCAATCTCGGTGGGACCGATCGCTCACTTCGGTTAGACCGAAACGTTACGAAGGGAAACAAAGAGATTACAATCCCATCTCGGTGAGACTGAGATCCCTATCGGTGAGACCGATTTGCCTAGGGTTTGTGGCAGTGGCTATGACATCTGAACTCGGTGGCTCCAGATAGAAAGAATCGGTGGGGCCGAGTTTGACTTTAGGTTTAGGTCATATGTGGATGTGAGAAATTAGTTGAGGGTTTTGGAGCATATCACTAAGCACTTGAAGCAAGAAACTCATCAAGCAACACCTCATCCCTCCTTGATAGTATTGGCTTTTCCTATAGACTCAAGGTGATCTTGGATCACTAAAATATAAAATGTAGAGTCTTGAGCTTTTGAGCTTGAGCCAATCCTTTTATCCTTAGTATTTTGAGAGATCAACTTTCCTCATCCATGCCATGCCATTCATTGAGCTTTCCTGAAATATTTGTCTTGGAATAGTATTAGCTCAATGAGCTATATGCTGTTAGGAATTACCAAAACCACCTAGGGATAGTTGCACTTTCAATCTCGCCCTTTTTGGTAATTGATGACAACATATAGATCAAAGCTTCGACAAATGATAATAAGATTGAAAAACATCGTCGCTTTGAGAAGTATGTGATAAGCAAGAGCTCCCCCTAAATTTGTGCATAGTTTATTTGCTTTGGACTGCAAATGCACAAGGAATTAGGCTCATGGGTTACTCTTCCATGTCACATACATCTTGGTGGAGCGCTCAAAATAATAAAGATTGAATACAAGCACTCATCACCAAGCAAAGTGAATGATCATATAAAGATAAATGGGATAATGTCATCTAACAAGCATAAGTGTAGCTTATGATCAAACACATGATCATCAATGTCTCATAGGCAATAACGTAGTATCTCAAACAAGCAAAAGCAAATAAAGTTCAACCACAAAGACAAGAGAGAACAAAAGCAAACTCTCTCTCTCTCTCTCGAAGCCTATGATCTATACATTTTTCTCCCCCTTTGGAAACAAGTTACCAAAAAGTTCCTAGAAAATGCATAGTACTATTTCGTATCTCAGGCTTGGTCTTCAGTTGGTGGTGTAGAGATGGCTCCTTGGACGAAGAATTTAGTTGATGTGGATCGAGCTGAAGGAGTTGGTGCTGGAGCTGGTTGCCCTGGAGCTGTAGCTGGTGCAGATGAAGTGGCTCTGGTGTCTGTCACAGGCTCTGCAACTGATCTCTGAGCTCGAGGCACTCTGGCAAATGCATCAGTAGTTGTCCTGCCCTTCCTCTCCTGCATGTCATCCTGTAGCTGCTCCACAACTGACTGGATCTCAGTTACTTTCACATCGAGGTCATAGAATTTTTGTTCTATGATTCTTTCCAGGCTCTCCTGGTTTTGAGTTAGGGTGGCCAACCCCTTCTCAATCCTCAGAGTTTATGCTATTAAGTAACCAAGCTGGTCCTGCTTGCTCTTCAAATAGTACTTAGATGCCTCCTCTAAAGTTGGCATCTTGGCAGCCTTCTCCTTATTTGCCTTCTCATTTTTCTCTTGAGCTTGCACTGAAGATGGTTCATTCTCATTCATGACTACTTGATTGTCCTCAAAATCTGGATAGACGACAAAGTGTTCCTTATCCAACAGGTATTTGCCTGTGCCCATCTTGGAGTTGATCAGCTCCTGGATTTGTGGGGCATACCCACAACTTCTCTTCTGGTCTGCTGCTGTCCTCTTAATAGTCTCAACTATGAGGCTCATGACCTTGAATTTTTGTGGCACATCAAATATGTGTAGCAAATTTATTGCATGCCCTCTGATCATGTTGTGGTCACCTGACTTGGGCAAGAGAGTGTGCCTTAAGATCCAGTTGATCGTTGGCAGCCCTGACAGAAGAAAATGGAGAGACCCAAACTTGAAAGTCTCAAGTGCCTTGTTTGGGATCTCCTTGTACATGTGTGACATAGAGTTGTGATCCTTCTTCTTCTTGGAGTAGACATCCAAGTCATCTTCACTCTCCTCTGGTGCATTTATCAGTTCAGCCCATTCTTCAATAGTGGATTGGTACCTTGTACCTTCAGACATCCAGACTATTCTGCCATCAGGATAAAAGTGAGCTGTGGAGTAGAATTGCATTACAAGCTCATCATTCCAGTTTGTGAACTTCTGTCCAACAAACTCATCAACTCCACAAGCCTTAAAGCTGTCAAATACTCCTGGGTAATGATCCTCATTGGCCTTCATGTATTTCCAGTCTACCCACCTCATGTCACAAACTATGGGCTTCTTGTCCAACAGCACAGTCTCATAGAAGTCCTAATGTTCCTTAGTGTGGAACCTGTAATCAACAGTAGTCCTCCTTCTGATTGCATAGGGATCAGACAATCTCCACTGCCTGAGCCCTGCATCCTTCCTCAGCTTCATATTCTCAGCCACTGGATGAGCATCGTTGTAGTCTGGAATCTTGGGTTTCAGCTTCCTCAGAACTTGTCCTTCATCTTCTTCCTCAGCAGCAACTTCAGGCACTAGGGCCTTGTTCTTCTCAGCAGCTGGTATGCTCCTGATATTCCTCTTAGGTGTAGACTTGGCCTTGGAGGCAGCTATGGGTGCTTCTTTGGGCTTTGATGTTGCAGCCCCTGACCTTATAGCATCACCCATTAGCTTTTGTGCCTTGGGTGCTGGTGCAGCAACCTCTTCTTCCTCCTCCTCTTCCATCATGGAAGGTTGTCCAACAACTCTAGCCAACAGCTTCATTTTCTGACTCAATGGTAAACTTCATGGTTTCCCCAGTGGCAACCTTCCTAGGTTTGGAAGTGGGAATTCTTCTTGCAGGTGCCTCTTTGGGATCAGATTTCTCAGGTTCTTGAGTTGAAGCTCTGGCTTTCAGCATAGGAGTCCTCTTGGCAGGGACCTTCCTGTTTAGTCATGGCTTTGTAGTTTTAGCTGAGCCATACTCCTTTTTGAGCACTGTCTTCTTGAAAGTAGCCTCATCTTCAGCTGCCACATAGTCCTCATCCTCAGAGTCTGAGGTTCTCTTCCTTCTGGCCCTTGTGGCTGCTTTGGGCAAATTGCTAGGAGTGCTTCTGCTGCCATCATCTGAGGTGCTAGAGGGACTAGTGCCCTCACTCATGTGAATCTGCTCCTCTTCCCTGTTCTGGCTGTCACTTTGGTCTGACATGTTGCAAGCTCTGACTGCTGACCCTGTGAATAGATGTAGTTGAGATAGAATGGATGAGCATCACAAAATGCAGAGATTTTTGCAAAAGAATGATTAAAAAACTTAGTTTTAGTTTTCCACAGAAAGCATTTCGGATCAACCGATTTGCAAACTCAGTGATACCGAAGCAGCTTTTGGAACCTAAACTAGTGAACTCGGTCAGACCGAGTCACAGTTCGGTGGCACCGAGACTGCTAGGGTTTCACAAAGTTCTAAAATCGGTCACACTAATTCGCAATTCTCGGTCAGACCGAGAATCACTTGTGCAATAGCCTTAGCCGAATCGGTGGAACCGAGTTTTTCAACTCGGTGGGTCCGAGATGGTTTCGGCGGAAACCTAACCCTAAATTTTCAAATCACATCTAATCTAAGGATTGTTTTAACTGGATAGATGCATTTCAATCATGGCAAGAATCATAATGAACACAATGTGCTAGGAATTGGATGGGGATAGCACTGTGATCAAGTCCATACCCTAGTTTGGCGATGAACTCGCTACGGCGGCAACAACGGGGATGAATTCCGTTGACGGCGGCGGAGACCAGCGACTGGAGGCGGCTGGCGACGAAGTCGACGATCCGGAGACCTAGGAGGCAGAGCGAGCTATGCGCGGACGAAGGGGTTTGGAGAAGTTTTCCAAATGTTTTCCCGTGAGTATATATATATAGCCTGACCCTGTCGGTGTGACCGAGTGGAACAACTCGGTGGCACCGAGATGCATAACTGTTGTTAGTTACAGCAACTCGATGAGACCGAAAAGTTCAAATCAATTGCACCGAGATTGAAAACCTAGATCGACTTAGTGATCTTGGTATGACCGAAATGGAAGAATTGGTCAGACCGAAACTCACAAAGAAGTTTTGGAAGTTTAAGTCTATGACGAATCAGGGACTCCGAGTGCTCCTCACACAGAGTGGTTCAAATCTGACTTGATCAAATTTTGTGATGTAGCATGAATAGAGTTTGAGACAAGAAAAGCATAGATAGCTAGTGAAGGTTCTTAGGCATTCTTGTTCATCCACTTGGCAAAAGAAAAGGAAGCCAATCAATCAAAGCAACAAGTGGATGTCCTCGAATGAGTTAAATATGCAACCAACATGCTCACACAATAAAATGGCAAATAAAATATGTGGCAAAGCATGCACAACCAATTCTAGCATCTATCAAACAATTGGTGATGACTAGGTCATCTATATATGAGTATATCGACTTAGGAGTCAAATGAGAACATTTGATCATAGGTCATACTCATCGCTTAAGCTCAAGTGGGGTTACCACTTTTACATAATGCATTGATGTGTTCACGTCATTAGAGTTGCTTTGACTCAATTCTTAGAGTTAAGCTCCCCCTTGATGTGAGATCCCCCCTAAGAGGGATGAACTAACCTTGGGTTTTGTCGATGATGACTTCATGTGGGTGTTGAAGATGTGGATGCTCAATGTTGAAGTAGATCATTTGGAGCAATCCTTTGGAGTGAGTTGCACTTTCAATACCTACACGGGTTAGTCCCACAAGGAACAAACAAGTATATCCATAGACATAGAGTGATGCACACACAAGATGATGTCCATGAAAGCATTAGGTTACCTTGTCCCTTGCCTTACCAACATGAGGGTTTGTGACTCCTTGAACTAGTGCAAGATGTGGAAGTTGATTGCACTTGTCCTTGCCATAATGATATGAAGGAAGAATATTGGCGGAGTCACCCTCAAGAACTCTCTAGTTCTTCTTCTTCGGGGTCCACATCATCTTGATGGGAATGCTTGGAGTTGTAGTCGTGCTTGATGAAGTAGAACTTGACGTAGTCTTGGGAACCCACTTGACCAAGGCCTTAGGAGCTTCTTCAAATGCATCAATCTCCTCTTGAAGCTTGTCCTTGCCTTTGTGCTTGTGGTCTTGTGGTGGAAGATCATCTTGAGCTTGTGTCCCTTTGAAGGAAGTAGGATCATACTTCTCTTATTGAGGAACAAACTTCATCTTGGGGTATTGATCTTCTTCCCACTCAACTCCATTGGCATTGAACTTTCATTCAAAACCAACACCTTGATTCTTCCGGTGCCTTCCTTGCATGCGTACAATTTCCTCGAATTTCTTACTCCCGGCAAGGCTCTTGTAAACACCTTTCTCTATAATTCCCTTCAATAAGCTATTTTCTTTCTCAAGTGTAACTTGGCTAAGAGAATCATTAGTGGAATCAAGAGAACTACTAGAAGCAACAATATTGGATTTATCATGATTATTGTTACTACTAGAGGAAGAATCTTTCTTGTTTTTGTTACTAGACTTGACTTGAGGCATGTAAGTAGATAAGAGTAAATGCTTGGCAATATAAGAAGAACTTTTCTTGCGAAGATCATCATTGATTGCTTTTAAGAACTCATGCTCTTGCTCAAGATTGAGCTTTTCAAAACGTAACTTCTCATGAGTCCTCAAAAGTTCTCGATGATCCCCTAAGATAGTTTCATGAGCTAACTTAAGAGTGTTTAGTTCTTTAGTTAGAAGCTCAATCTTCTCCTTATCATTGTCATTCGTTTTATCTTGTTTAGCATGATTAATTGACGTTTCATCATAGTATTCATCACTAGAGTTGTCAACAAGTAAATCATCATCACCTAACAAGTCATCTTCATCACTATTGAAATCAACATACTTGGGGTGAGTTACCTTAGGGCCTTTAGCCATGAAGCATCTTCCAATTCCTTCATTTGGTGAATCAAATATGTCGTAGGAGTTGGTTGACACAAGTGCTAGACCGGCAACACCTTCATCTTGAGTATGTTCGGAGTCGGAGTGATAGCTTCTCTCGGAGTGATGTTCAGAGTCAGAACCAGATACCCATTCACCAACATGAGCTTGATGTCTTCGTTTTGTGTAGCTCTTTGATAACTTGTCCTTCCTTTCCGAATCTTTGCTTCTCCAGGATGTTCTTCGTTCATAATAATCATCTCTACTCCTTCTCTCTCTTGGCGGTGATTCTTCTCTTCTACTTCTTCTCTTGGGAGAATCTTCTCTTCTTTTGTAGGGTGTCATACACTCATTGGAATAGTGTCCGGGTCTCCCACAATTGTAGCAATTGCACTCTCGACTGGAAGATCTTTTGCCATTGTAGGACCTTGACTTGGAGTTTCTTTCTTTGCTTCTACTCTTGTAGAATTTGTTGAAGTTCTTCACCATTAAGCTCAATTCTTCATTGAAGGTTTGTTTCTCACTTGATGATGTGGGGGCTTCACATGAGGTTTGTAAGCACCACTTGACTTGTTGTGAAGTTTTTCCTTATCCTTGAGTGACATCTCATGAGCAAAAATTCTTCCAATGACCTCCGTTGGCTTGAGATTCTTGTAATTGGGCATCATTTGGATCAATGTGCACACGGTATCATATTTTCCATCCAATGCTCTTAGGATCTTCTTGACGATCAATCTGTCGGTCATCTCTTCACTTCCTAAGCCCGCAATCTCATTTGTGATAAAAGCAAGCCTAGAGTACATTTCAGCGACACCTTCACCATTCTTCATTTTGAACTTGTCAAGTTGACTTTGGAGCACATCCAACTTGGATTCCTTGACGGAGTCGGTACCTTCGTGCATATCAACCAAAGTATCCCAAATTTCCTTTGCATTCTGAAGACGGCTGATTTTGTTGAATTCTTCGGGGCACAATCCATTGAAGAGGATATCACAAGCTTGAGCGTTGTATTGCAGCATCTTCAATTCATCCACACTAGCTTCACGGTTTGGTTCCCTCCCATCAGAGAATTCACCTTGCAAGCCAATACACACAACAGCCCAAACGGCGGCGTTATGTCCGAGAATATGCATTTCCATCTTATGCTTCCAACTAGCAAAATTAGTACCATCAAAGTAAGGACCTCTACGGTGATAATTTCCCTCTCTAGACACCATACTCTCCTAGGTTGTGAAACCAAGGCTATGACCACCAAAAGCTATGGAAATCAAAGCAAATGGAGACCAAAGCTCTGATACCACTTGTAGGACCTTGAAGTATGTCTAGAGGGGGGGTGATTAGACTACTTGACCAATAAAAAACTTAACCTTTTCCCAATTTTAGTCTTTGGCAGATTTTAGCTATCTTAGCACAAGTCAAGCAATCTTCACACAATTCAAGCAAGCATGCAAAGAGTATATGAGCAGCGGAAACTAAAGCATGCAACTTGCAAGAATGTAAAGGGAAGGGTTTGGAGATTTGAAATGCAATTTGGAGACACAGTGATTTTTGAGTCGTGGTTCCGATAGGTGGTGCTATCGTACATCCACGTTGATGGAGACTTCAACCCACGAAGGGTAACGGTTGCGCGAGTCCACGGAGGGCTCCACCCAAGAAGGGTCCACGAAGAAGCAACCTTGTCTATCCCACCATGGTCGTCGCCCACGAAGGACTTGCCTCACTTGCGGTAGATCTTCACGAAGTAGGCGATCTCCTTGCCCTTACAAACTCCTTGGTTCAACTCCACAATCTTGTCGGAGGCTCCCAAGTGACACCTAGCCAATCTAGGAGACACCACTCTCCAAGAAGTAACAAATGGTGTGTTGATAATGAACTCCTTGCTCTTGTGCTTCAAATGATAGTCTCCCCAACACTCAACTCTCTCTCACAGGATTTGGATCCGGTGGAAAGAATATTTGAGTGGAAAGCAACTTGGGGAAGGCTATAGATCAGGATTCATATGGTAGCAATGGAATATCTTGGCCTCAACACATGAGTAGGTAGTTCTCTCTCAGAAATGGTAAGTTGGAAGTGTAGGTTTGTTCTGATGGCTCTCTCTACGAATGAAGAGGAGGTGGAGGGGTATATATAGCCTCCACACAAAATCTAACCATTACACACAATTTACCAATCTCGGTGGGACCGAATCAACAAACTCGGTCGGACCGATTCAACAAACCTAGTGACCGTTAGTGATTTCGGTGGGACCGACATGCAACTCGGTAGGACCGATATGGTTAGGGTTAGGGCATAACGTAATCTCGGTGAGACCGATTACACAAACTCGGTGAGACCGATTTTGGTAATAAGCTAACCAGAGAGTTGGTCAGCTAAACTCGGTGGGACCGATTCGCTCTTTTCAGTGGGACCGAAATGTTACGAAAGGGAAACAGAGAGTTTACATTGCAATCTCGGTGGGACCGATCGCTCACTTCGGTTAGACCGAAATGTTACGAAGGGAAACAAAGAAATTACAATCCCATCTCGGTGAGACCGAGATCCTTATCGGTGAGACCGATTTGCCTAGGGTTTGTGGGAGTGGCTATGACATCTGAACTCGGTGGCTCCGGATAGAAAGAATCGGTGGGGCCGAGTTTGACTTTAGGTTTAGGTCATATGTGGATGTGAGAAAGTAGTTGAGGGTTTTGGAGCATATCACTAAGTACTTGAAGTAAGAAACTCATCAAGCAACACCTCATCCCTCCTTGATAGTATTGGCTTTTCCTATAGACTCAATGTGATCTTGGATCACTAAAATATAAAATGTAGAGTCTTGAGCTTTTGAGCTTGAGCCAATCCTTTTATCCTTAGTATTTTGAGGGATCCACTTTCCTCATCCATGCCATGCCATTCATTGAGCTTTCGTGAAATATTTGTCTTGGAATAGTATTAGCTCAATGAGCTATATGTTGTTAGGAATTACCAAAACCACCTAGGGATAGTTGCACTTTCAGTGTTGATTAATTTTAATGCATGTTCATGACTATTGTCGCTCTCTACTTGGTCGCTTCCCAGTCTCATTCTAGCCTTCACTTGTACTAAGCGGGAATACTGCTTGTGCATCCAAACTCCATAAACCCCAAAGTTATTCCATATGAGTCCACCATACCTTCCTATATGCGGTATCTACCTGCCGTTCCAAGTAAATTTGTATGTTCCAAACTCCAAACCTTCAAATGAAATTCTATTTTATATGCTCGAATAGCTCATATATCAACTAGGGTTGTCTGTATCTTCCATGTTAGGCGGGTTATTGATACGTATACAACGTATTTATAATTTTTGATTGTTCCATGCTATTATAATTTAAGTGGATGTTTATGGGCTTTACTTTACACTTTTATATCATTTTTGAAGTTAACCTACTAACCGGAGGCCCAGCCTGAATTGCTGTTTTTTTTGCCTATTTCAGTGTTTCGAAGAAAAGGAATATCAAACGGAGTCCAAACAGAATGAAACCTTCGGGAGCGATCTTTTTGGAACAAACAAAATCCAGGGGACTTGGAGTGGAAGTCAAGCAACAGACGAGGCGGCCACGAGGGTACCCGGCGTGCCCCCTGGGGGTGGGCGCGCCCCCCAGCCTCGTGGCCCCCTCGAGCGTCCACCGACCTAGTTCTTCCTCCTATATATACCCACGTACCCCAAAAACCTCCAGGAGCACCACGAAAACCTAATTCCACCGCCGCAACCTTATGTATCTGCGAGATCCCATCTTGGAGCCTTCGTCGATGCTCCGCCGGAGGGGGAATCGACCATGGAGGGCCTCTACATCATATCCAAGGCCTCTCCGATGAGTTGTGAGTAGTTTACCACAGACCTTCGGGTCCATATTTATTAGCTAGATGGCTTCTTCTCTCTCTTTGAATCTCAATAAAAAGTTCTCCTCAATCTTCTTGGAGATGTATTCGATGTAACTCTTTTTGCGGTGTGTTTGTCGAGATCCGATGAATTGTGGGTTTATGATCAAGTTTATCTATGAGAAGTATTTGAATCTCCTCTAAATTCTTTTAGTGTGATTAAGTTATCTTTGCAAATCTCTTCGAATTATCAGTTTGGTTTGGCCTACTAGATTGATCTTTCTTGCAATGGGAGAAGTGGTTAGCTTTGGGTTCAGTCTTGCGGTGTCCTTTCCTAGTGACAGCAGGGGCAGCAAGGCACGTATTGTATTGTTGCCATCGAGGATAAAAAGATGGGGTTTATATCATATTGCATGAGTTTATCCCTCTACAACATGTCATCTTTCTTAATGCGTTACTCTGTTCTTCATGAACTTAATACTCTACATGCAGGCAGAAGTCGGTCGATGTGTGGAGTAATAGTAGTAGATGCAGAATTGTTTCGGTCTACTTGTCACGGACGCGATTCCTATATACATGATCATGCCTAGATGATCTCATAACTATGCACTTTTCTATCCCTTGCTCGACAGTAATTTGTTCACCGACTGTAATACTTATGCTATCTTGAGAGAAGCCACTAGTGAAACCTATGGCCCCCGGGGCTATCTTTTACATATGAGTTTACCATCTACTTTTATTTGCATCTTTTATTTTCCAATCTATATCATAAAAATACCAAAAATATTTATCTTATCATATTATCTCTATCAGATGTCACTTCCGCAAGTGGTCGTGAAGGGATTGGCAACCCCTTTATTACATTGGTTGCAAGGTTCTTGTTTGTTTGTGTAGGTGCGTGGGACTTTTGAGGAGCCTCCTACTAGATTGATACCTTGGTTCGCAAAAACTGAGGGAAATACTTACGCTACTTTGCTGCATCACCCTTTCCTCTTCAAGTAAAACCAACGCAAGCTCAAGACGTAGCAGTTATTCTCAAGAGGAGTGGACTCCGCTCCTCATTCACGAGAAAATGGCTGGTCACCGGGATGCCCAGTCCCATGCTCAAATCAAATCAAAATAATTATAAACAAAACTCCCCCGGGATTGTTGTTAGTTGGAGGCACTCGTTGTTTCAGGCAAGCCATGGACTGATGCTTGTTGGTGGTGGGGGAGTATAAACTTTACCATTCTGTTTGGGAACCGCCTATAATGTGTGTAGCATGGAAGATATCGAGATCTCTCAGTTGTTATGTTGACAATGAAAGTATGCCGCTCAAAATATTATTTTTCTCTATTTCAAAAATCGAGTTGTAGCACCTCTACAAATCCCTGCTTCACTCTACGAAGGGCCTATCTATTTACTTTTATGTTGAGTCATCATCCTCTTATTAAAAAGCACCCACTTGAGAGCACCGCTATCATTTGCATGCATTACTATTAATTTATATTGAGTATGACTATGACTGGATCTCTTTTACCATGAATTACAATGTTTAGTCAGTCCTAGATCTTTAGAGGTGCTCTGCATTTATGTTTTGCAGTCTCAGGAAGGGCTAGCGAGATACCATCTTGTTATATCATATTATGATTGTTTTGAGAAAGTGTTGTCATCCGAGATTTATTATTATTGCTCGCTAGTTGATTATGCCATTGATATGAGTAAACATGAGACCTAAACGTTATTGTGAATATGGTTAGTTCATAATCTTTGCTGAAAACTTGAATGTTGACTTTACATATCTGCAACAACAAGAGCAAACAGAGTTTGTAGAAGTTTTTCTTTATCACTTTCAGTTTGTCAACTGAATTGCTTGAGGACAAGCAAAGGTTTAAGCTTGGGGAAGTTGATACGTATCCATCGTATCTACTTTTCCAAACACTTTTGCCCTTGTTTTGGACTCTAACTTGCATGATTTGAATGGAACTAACCCGGACTAACGTTGTTTTTAGCAGAACTGCCATGGTGTTATTTTTGTGCAGAAATAAAAGTTCTCGGAATGACCTAAAATCCACAGAGCAACTTTTTGGAATTAATAAAAAATACTGGCGAAAGAATCAGCACCAGGGGGCCCACACCCTATCCACAAGGGTGGGAGCGCGCACCCTGCCTCATGAGCCCCCTGGACCTCCACTGACCTCAACTCCAACTCCATATATTCACGTTCGGGGAGAAAAAACCCAGAGAGAAAGATTCATCATGTTTTACGATACGGAGCCGCCGCCAAGCCCTAAACTCTCTCGGGAGGGCTGATCTAGAGTCTGTTCGGGGCTCCGGAGAGGGGGATCCGTCACCGTCGTCATCATCAACCTTCCTCCATCACCAATTCCATGATGCTCGCCGCCGTGCGTGAGTAATTCCATCATAGGCTTGCTGGACGGTGATGGGTTGGATGAGATTTACCATGTAACCGAGTTAGTTTTGTTAGGTTTGATCCCTAGTATCCACTATGTTCTGAGATTGATGTTGCTATGAATTTGCTATTCTTAATGCTTGTCACTAGGGCCCGAGTGCCATGATTTCAGATCTGAACCTATTATGTTTTCATGAATATATGTGAGTTCTTGATCCTATCTTGCAAGTCTATAGTCACCTATTATGTGTTATGATCCGTTAACCCTGAAGTGACAATAATCGGGATACTTACCGGTGATGACCGTAGTTTGAGGAGTTCATGTATTCACTAAGTGTTAATGCTTTGGTCCGGTACTCTATTTAAAGGAGGCCTTAATATCCCTTAGTTTCCAATAGGACCCCGCTGCCACGGGAGGGTAGGACAAAAGATGTCATGCAAGTTCTTTTCCATAAGCACGTATGACTATATTCAAAATACATGCCTACATTACATTGATGAACTGGAGCTAGTTCTGTGTCACCCTATGTTATAACCATTACATGAGGAATCGCATCCGACATAATTATCCATCATTCATCCAATGCCTACGAGCTTTTCACATATTGCTCTTTGCTTAGTTACTTTGCCATTGCCACTGTTACAATTACTACAAAACTGCTACTGTTACTTTTTGCTACTGTTACCGTTACTTCCATACTACTTTGCTACTAAATACTTTGCTGCAGATACTAAGTTATCCAGGTGTGGTTGAATTGACAACTCAACTACTAATACTTAAGAATATTCTTTGGCTCCCTTTATGTCGAATCAATAAATTTGGGTTGAATACTCTATCCTCGAAAACTGTTGCGATCCCCTATACTTGTGGGTCATCAGTAGTAACAATAACAAATAGCAAAAGTAGCATTAACAGTAGTAGTTTTATAGTGATTGTAACAACAGCAACAACGAAAGTAACATAGTAAAGATCAATACGCGAAAGTTGTAGGCATTGCATCAGTGATGGATAATTATGTTGGATGACATTCATCATGTAACAGTCATAACCTAAGGTGACACAGAACTTGGCCTCTTGTTTGATGTCCTTGGGCAGGTCATATAGGTCAGGCCCAAGACCCTACCCTAGGTACATGTCATCGTCAAGGGGAGAGGCCAAGGGGCGCCCCAAGTAGGACATAATCCTACTTGGGCTCCTGCCCTTTGCCGCACCCTCCTCCATATTTGCTTCCGGGAGAAAGGAAAGGGGGAGAGAAAGGAAGGGGAAGGTCGAATCCCCCCTTTCCTTTCCTTCCCTAGGCTGGCTGCCATAGGAGGGGTGCCCAGCCCCTTGTGGGCTGGTGTTCTCCCCTCTTTTGGCCCATATGGCCCATATACTTCCCGGGGGTGCCTGGAACCTCTTCCGGTGAACCGATAACTACTCGGTGTACTCTGAAACTCTTCCGGAGTCCAGATGTCATCGTCCTATATATTAATCTTTACCTTCGGACCATTCCGGAGCTCCTCGTCATGTCCGTGATCTCATCCAGGACTCCAAACAACATTCGGTGACCAAATCCATATAACTCATATAACACTATATCATCAACGAACGTTAAGCGTGCGGACCCTACAGGTTCGAGAACTATGTAGACATGACCGAGACACCTCTCCGGTCAATAGCTAATAGCGGAACCTGGATGCCCATATTGGCTCCTACATATTCTACGAAGATCTTTATTGGTCGAACCTTATGACAACATACATAATTCCCTTTGTCCATCGGTATGTTACTTGTCCGAGATTCGATCGTCGATATCTTCATACCTAGTTCAATCTCGTTACTGGCAAGTCTCTTTACTCGTTCCGTAATACATCATCTTGCAACTAACTCATTAGTCACTTTGCTTGCAAGGCTTCTTATGATGTGTATTGCCGAAAGAGCCCAGAGATACCTCTCTGATACTCGGAGTGACAAATCCTAATATCGATCTATGCCAACTCAACAAACACCTTCGGAGATACCTGTAGAGCATCTTTATGATCACCCAGTTACGTTGTGACGTTTGATAGCACATAAGGTATTCCTCCGGTATCCGGGAGTTGCATAATCTCATAGTCAAAGGAATATGTATTTGACATTAAGAAAGCAATAGCAATAAACTGAATGATCAATATGCTAAGCTAACGAAAGGGTCTTGTCCATCACATCATTCTCCTAATGATGTGATCCCGTTATCAAATGCCAACTAATGTCTATGGTTAGAAAGCCTTAACCATTTGATCAATGGGCTAGTCTAGTAGCGGCTCACTAGGGACACAATATTTATTTATGTATCCACACATGTATTTAAGTTTACGGTCAATTCAATTCTAGCATGAATAGTAAACCTTTATCATGATTTAGGAAATATAATAATAACCATTTTATTATTGCCTCTAGGGCATATTTCAATCAGCCGCTTCAATGTGGATGCTGTGTCCCGAGAAACCAATTCCAGCCGCTGCACCGCATTGAAGCGGGCTGACTGGCCCTTCACATGGCCTGGTCGTGGCTATTTAAGCCGTGCGCCGGTGATGCACACTTGCACTTCGTCCTCTCCAATTTGCATTCGCCAAGTCCGATGCGGCACGGGAATAGGTATGTACTGACCTAGACCATGCCCCCACATGGGCCCTCGACCGCTCCATCACCACTGTGGAGACGGTCACCAGGTGCGGCTGCCGCCTTGACAGCGAGCTTGCCAAGGTTGGCGACAAGCGGTCGCTTAGCGACTCCTCCGCCAGCCATCTGCATTAGCTGCGGCGGCCCTCGGCACCGTGCAAGACGAGGCGGAGTGGCTCCTCCGCGAGGGGCAAGTAGCCATGGGACAAGGCTGTCGCGGTCCCCCGGCACCCTTCCGCCGTTGGAGGGACGAGGACGCGGCAGAGCAGGGTGGCCACGCGTCGAGGTGATCGTCTAATATAGGATTTAAGAATTTTTTTTCTTTCTTTTTAGTTTTTAGTTAAACAATCAAAATATCAACCATTTTACATAAATTAATTAAATATCCACCGTGTTTGATGAAATCCGTTCATTTAGTTCAAATAGTGTTGAAAACATATGCAACTAGTGTTGGATGACCGACTCTATCATCTATGTTCACGAATTGGTCCCTCTGTCTGCAAGCGGATGCAGTGTCCAGGGCGAACCGTCATCCCGTGTACGCATGCAGTTTGCGTTAGCACCGGGGACAAACTAACATAATGATAGGACAAAACATCTATTTTATTACACGTAGTACTATGCTCTGATGTTACAACTGATTGATAAACAACTTGTATAATACTACTAATAGACTAGTAATATTTAAAAGGAACCCGGATAAAAGAGCCATGTCGCACACAAATCAACAAATTTATCTCGTGGGCTTGTAGTCTTGGATTTCACGTTAAAGACTTCGCCTGTGTCAATAAAATAAATAGCATCCTCTTGTATGTCATCACCCGCATGAACAGACTTGCTTGAGCGTTTGCTGAGAAAAAACGCACGACCATGTAGCCCACTCGACACAGACACCCACTTGTTTGCACTGATGTCCGCCTCAAACACCTCCACCTTCCGAGTTAAACTGTGAATGTAGCGAGGATGTTGCATCTCAGTCTCACGCCTCACCATAAACAACTTGCCATGCGACTCGACCAGGTACCAGATGGTGACGATATCAACGTGAGGTCTCTCGTCGTCATATGCAAAGTGCATACCGTCATTGATTATGTAGTCGCCAATTCTCTTTCTCGATGCATGTTTCTCTTTCGCAAAAACATCGGTAATCGGGCCTGTGATGACACGCTTAATGCTGGTCACCGTGGGTATGCCATTGGTATCAAAGGCGACGCCGAAGGAGATGAGGTTCTCAGCCTGTGTGATGGCATAGAGTGTGTCTTCAAGAAACGCGACGTCGATGATACGGGTGAAGGGTTTTGATCGTGGCTGGGGCAACCACACGCCCTTGCCTGGCTTTAGTAAGATGATGGGGTGAATACGGTTGTTGGTCCTTACAGCGATGAGACCGTCGGCATAGTGACCAGGACCTGATGACTGCATGAGCACTTTGTGGATCTCAAACGACTCGGAAACAACATTGCCAACGATTTCGTCGAGCTCCGGGAGTTCCACCAACGTCTTTGAGCAAGGGTTAAGCAGCTTGTAGGTATGTCTGTTCTGATCATCAGTCTTGTCGATAGCAAGGAAGGTGTCGGTGGAGCCGATGCAGCGGTCGTGCTCTGGGAAGGGTTCGATCCTGTGGAAGCCGTTGTGCAAGCAGAGCAACAAGAAGCCAGTCGGGAGCACGATCATGGGTAGCTTGCGTGGAGACGGGACCGAGCGCCATGAGCGGCATACCGCTCGAAACCGAGCTTGGTCTCCCGGGTGAGCGAGGCCGGCCATGACGATGAGTAGGAGCTCTCGCGGGAGGTCAGACCAGGCCCTAAGTGCAGACGCCATTGCCAGCTCCGTCGTCTGCGCTGCTAGCTCGATTCAGCCAGGTATACTACGTACGTACCTAGTACGTAGGACATTTATAAGTAGCGCTGGGCTGCCGGTTGGTCCCGATCCACCCTCTCCTTGCCCAACACGAGTCGGATTATATCAGTTCCCGTTCCTTGTCCAACACGACCTGGAAATAGTTTGTAATCCAAATCAAACCCTGTCCAACCCATACATGTACAAACTATTAGTGTTAGGTTAGAATCCAAACCAAGCCGGTGATCCTCCGTTGGCTCGAGACGTGTTGGATGGCGGACATCCTAACCCATGGTCAGAGGACGTAGGCTGGGGTGCTCGTTCGCCCACGTCATGCGACCTTGTCTCTAATAGCAACTCCAACCGGGCGAATCATTTCGTTCGCCCACGTCCGTTGGACCATCGCAGACAAAAATGCTGGTTCAACGCGCCCACTTATTCCTAAAAACCGTCCGTTTCGCGTTCGCGTGGATCCATTTCTGGTTCACAATTGTGCCTGAAATGCGTCGGCTGTTGATGTATAATGTGATGCCTAGTCTCTTTCATCAGATCGGTCTTTTGTTTGCATTGGCTAGAGTATGCAATTCTACATGGTATCGGAGCCAAGAGGTCTTGAGTTCAAGACCCGGCTGACGCAATTAAATTGCAGCCCACTTTCGGTCCACGTTTAGGCCCGAGGGAGCCACACGTTTAGGCCCGAGGGAGCCACACGTGAGGGGGGGTGTTGATGTATAATGTGTTGCCTAGTCTTTTTCATCAGATTGGTCTTTTGGTTGCATTGGTTAGAGCATGCACTTCTACATCGGCGTGGACGCACCACGCGTCTTCTCGGTGTCCACCGCAGCCCGCATGTCGGCCTCCCAACCGCCACAACGGTCATAATTAACGCGGCCACCAACCGAGGGGCTGTCCGGCAGTGTGTGGAAGGGTCACGTGCCCGTCCTTTCTAATGGACACGTGCGGCGGTGCCGGCCTCACACTAGTACTCCCTCTGTTCGAAATTACTCGTCCAAGAAATGAATGTATTTAGATGTATTTTAGTTGTAGATACATTCATTTATGTGACAAGTAATTCCGAACGGAGGGAGTAGAAAACAGGCCTTTCGTCCGAAGCATTAGTCCCGGCCGGGTTTTGGCCCAGGACTAATGGGACCACTAGTCCCGGTTCCAACGGCTATGCGCGGATGATGCCACGGAAACCTCTAGTCCTGGTTCATTTGTAACCTATAGTCCCGGTTTGTGGGACCAACCGGGACTGGTGAGACCAACCGGGGCTAGCAGGGGGCCCTGCCTGACGCCAGCCTGCCACCACCTCTTTAGTCCCGGTTGGTATCATCAACCGGCACTAGTAGAAAAACACCTAATAGTCCCGGTTCGTAAGGGCCTTTAGTCCCGGTTCATGAACCGGGACTAATGGGCCGTTACTAATACCTCCACCCATTAGTCCTGGTTCAAACCAGAACCGGGATCAATGTGCCTCCACGTGGCCCTGTGCGCCGAGCCCAGTCAGGTGGCCTTTGGTACCGATTGGTGGCTCCAACCGGGACCAAAAGGCATCCACGCGTCAGCATTCCATTGGCTGGGGTTTTTTTTTGAAAGGAGGGGAGGTTGGGGGTTTTGGGGGGTTAATTTAGGTGTTTCATATATTGTGTTAGCTAGCTAATTAATAGAGAGAAGTGTCCTCTCTTATGTCCGTGCTTGGTCGATGCTACGTACTATATATACATAAGTGACCGAGAGAACCATTCACTACAGAAGTTCGTCATGCATACCGATAGAAGTGATCGATCGACCTCTCCTTCTCCGAGAGATTGGTCGAACAACAAGTTTTCATATCATGTATCCGACGCTACTGGCTACATACATGTACAATATGTATAAGATCTCTTAATTACAAACCCCTAGCATTTGAAATCAATTTCCACATGGTATTCTCCGGCTTTATTGATGACGTGGTCAAGAAAGAATCCCGCCAATTCCTCTTGAATTGCTTTCATGCGATCTGGTTCTAGGAGTTCATTCCGCATCTGCCACGTCTAATTTGAAGAAGGGGGTTAATTAATACATATATATGAATGAAACTCAACAGAAATGATGGTGTAATAAAATGAAATTGTGAATATTATTGCTTACGCACTTCATATTGTCTTTGAGAGTAGCCCCGCTTGGTTTTCAATGTCGCGGTGTGGATGAACTTGCACACGTAGTATCCACAGAAATCATTTCCTTCCTCCTGCCACAAGCACTTTACGAGAAATAGAGGTCAATCAAACTGATAATGAAGCATTATAAATGGCATTGATGAAAGTATAGCTATAGAATCAACGGGAGATGCGCGCAACTAGCTAGCCAGTAGTACTTACTTTCGGCCATTTATATGTCAGCTCCTTCGGCAGTCCTGGAGCTTCTGCGGTGAACTGTTTCCAAACCCTGCAAGACAAAGAAAATTATTATTATTACTTGAGATATCATGAAATGAACAAAAAGTTGCCGATATGGTGCGATAATGATCGATTGAACTTACTTGCTGAGCATTTCAGTGATGTCCGCATAGGATTTGGGATCTTTCCGTCTCGAGTCTAAGACGGTTACTAGTCCATGCTCCAGCTTAATCTCCAGAAGAATATAGTGGTACCTGCGCACGCATGCATAACTCATCAATTACATTACTATAAGCTCGCTTGAGTAATAAGGGAAACCGAATATGCACACGACAGTAACACTCACGGGCCGTTGTAAGGAAAGAGTATGGTATCTTTGTTTTGATTTTTGATCAACGATTGTAGCAAGTTGTCCTCGGCCTCCTTTATGTTCTTTTCAACCAGAAATACATCTATGATATTTGTGTTAATGAACCCAATATCATAAATTTCTTGTTTTTTGCACTCGACGATCTTCAACCTGCATAATATATATATTGAGGATAATTAATTATAAATACATGCAATGAAAGAGCCGAGCTATATATAGACACTTAATGACAGAAATAGTACTTATAGGCAGTAGCAAAAGACCATTAATTTATCGAGGGCCTTTTGATTGAAGAACTCGAAGAACTCCTCAAATGGAATAGTCAACAGATCATTTGCAACGAGATCGTGCTCCTCTTTAATATGCAGATACAAAGCATTCTTACCCTCAGACTCTCTGCAGGTTTCCATGTACCAATTATGGAATCTTCGCATCATTGTTGTCAGAGATTTTTCATCTTTGATGAGAGGCTTCCCGTACTCGTATCTATGTCCGTCCACCTCCAAGAAATCAGGAAGTGCATCGTCAGGCAGGTAATCGTCAGGATTGCCATAACCGGCCACCGTCCCCAGAGCATTAGACACATTGAGCGGGGGGCACGATTGCTGTGCTTGTTCGCCGAGCTGGGCAATTTTTTTCCCCTTTGATCGTTCTTTTGACCTTTTAGCACTGACAGTAGTTCCCGACCGCTGGGCTTGGAGATATGTTTGTTCAGTAATGCGCTCATAGTTGGTTCTCGGCGGAGACTTTGGTGGTTTCCTCAGGGCGTCGAGAGTGCGCTTTGCTTTCACCGGATCTACCTTCTCCTTCGGAGGTGGATGTCTCTTTGCTTTCACCCCTTCAAAGAACTCCTTCACGTGGGTCCGCACAATTGTATCGTTTTCCTCCTCGGACCTCTCGTACGGTAACTTCTCTAGAGGCTTGAGAGATGATGGACCGTATTTGTATTGCCTCCCGCCTCTGGTTGTGCTGCTAGACGCCGGAGCAGACGGAGCGGCTGCGGCGTCTGTTTTCTTTCGTGCTTGCTTACGAGGTGGAGGAGAAGGAGTACGATGCGCCGGAGCAGCCGGGGCGGCGGCGGGTCTTTTTCGCCCTTGCTGGCGAGGCGGAGAAGGAGGATGTTGCTGGCGAGGCGGAGAAGGAGGATGTTGCTGGCTGCTCGAGAGCGCCGGCGCAGGCGGAGAAGGAGGCGGAGTGCCGCCATGCGCCGGAGAAGGAGGCGGAGTGCTGCCACTCGTGCCCTGATCGTCACTCGCCGGAGGAGGTGGTGGAGGAGGCGGAGTGCCCTGACTCGCCGGAGCAGGAGGAGGAGGCGGAGGCGTCCAGTTCAAAAGGTTGATGAGCTCCTTCTTACATAGGCATGGAATCTTCAGAGCAGAATCCAGCCTAGTCTCCCCTTCACCGGTAGGGTGGTCAAGCACGAGGTCCTCAAATCCCTCCGTTATTTCATCCACCATCACCTTAGCATATCCTTTTGGAATCGGCTGGCAGTGATAAGTTGTGCCGGGTCCACTAGGATAAACTTGGCCAACAGCCGCCTTGACCTTGAAAGTCATCCATCGCGCCATCATGTGGCAATTTTGAGACTCCGTGATACCATCCACGGGATAGCTGGCAGGAGCCGTCAAGACATGCTCCGGCTGAAGAAGCTCGGTGGAAGCCATGCTACTTCTCGGCTGAGATGGCGGGGTAGCTTCGGGGAAGCTTTGGCAGGTCGTTTGCTGCGATCTGCTGCTTCTCGTTCCTCTTCTCGATCCTCTAGCCCCATTACCCTTTCGTGCAGCACCTGCAGTTGGTCCTGCTCCAGTTTCTTCCTCCTCTCGTGGGTTTTGTAACCCCCTGCATCCAAAAAACCAACCTTCCACGGAATGGAGCCTGGCGTGCCTCGTGTCCGTCCAGGGTGCTCAGGATTCCCAAGGGCCATTGTGAGCTCGTCCTTCTCCCTGTTTGGAAGGAACGTCCCTCGCTGCGCTGCATCGATATAGTGTCGAAGGTTCTTGACTGGTAATTCCAGTTGCTCGTCCGTCCACTGGCAAAACCCTGTTACAGGGTCCAAGGTTCCGCCAGACCCGAAGAACCAAGTCCGGCAACGGTCTGGCCATCTCATTGTCTCTGGTTCGATCCCTTTTTCAAGCAGATCATTCTCAGCCTTGGACCACTTAGGCCGGGCTTGCAGGTAGCCACCTGACCCCGTGCGATGGTGAAGCGTCTTCTTCGCAGCATTTTTCTTGTTTGTCTCCGACATCTTCTTACTCTTTTCCGATGTCTTGTGGGCCACAAATGCGGGCCAGTGATCTTTGATCTTCTCATATTTGCCGATGAATTCTGGTGTCCTTTTATCTTTGACAAACTGGTTCAGCTCTTTCCTCCACCTCCTCATTAGGGTTTCCATCTTCTTAAGAGCACAAGACTTGATTAATTCCTCTTTAACTGGCTTCTCCGGATCCTCCTCTGGCGGTAGGGTGAAATTTGCCTTCAGCTGAGTCCAAAGATCTTCTTTCTACATATCATTGACATAAGACACCGGAGCATCTTCCTCCTTAGGCTTATACCATTGCTGGATGCTGATCGGGATCTTGTCCCTAACAAGAACCCCGCACTGAGAAGAAAATGCCTTCCTTGTCCGGATGGGTTCAATCGGTTCCCCGTCGGGCGCGATTTCTATGATCTCAAACTTTTCATCCGAGCTCAACTTTTTCTTCGGGCCTCGTCTCCTTACCGAAGTTGTGCTCGATCCGGAGGGCTAGAAATTATAAGGAAGAAAGACGAGAGTAATTAATATGTGTACATATACCAATACAAAGGAAGCATCAATTAACTAGTCAGCACGGGCTTAACTAATATATATATACCTGGTCGGGCTCGGTTCGGTCACCGGAGCAGTCAGCACGGTCTCCTTCTTGTTCCTCCATTGTGTCACCGGAGCCATCATGAACATAGTCATGTTCGTGTACCGGCATTAATGGGCCGAAGCCATCATGAACATAGCCCTCTTCTTCACCCCGTTCTTCCAGCTGACCAACAACGGTGTCGAGGAGAAATGATGCAACCTCATCCCTTCCATTTGAGATTATGTCCCTCAATATCGCTTCTGCTTCTTCGTCTCGGCAGTGCTCCATAGTTTCTGCAAATATTTACAACATGTCAATTATTATTCAAACATGGTACAGATGGATATATATATATATATATATATATATATATATATATTAGTGGCAAATGTAGAACTAGCTAGCTAATCACAATAAGGAATCATGTTAGTGGCCTCGACGCTGCTTCTCTAGGGTTTGGGGTCGCCTCGACACAACGCTTCAAGGGTTTGGGGTGGCCTCGATGACAACGCTCTTTTAACTTGATAAATTTGGGTGGCCTCGAGAGAGTTAATTTGTCGGGTAGGGGCGCGGCGGGAGGGGGTAGGAGACCAACATCGTTTTCTCTCTAGGGTTTGGGTGTCCTCGAGAGTTATCGGGGAGGGGGTATCGAGAAAGGAAAATAATTAAGGAAAAGGAAGAAAAGAGAAAGAAGGAAGAAGGAAGAATAAGAAGAAAAAGAAGAAGAAAAAAAAGAGGAGAAGAAGAAAGGAATAGAGGAGAAGAAGAAAAAATAGAATTTTTTCTTCTATTTTTTCTTCTTTCTCCTCTATTCCTTTCTTCTTCTCCTCTTCTTTTTCTTATTTTTTTCTCTTCTTATTTATTTCTCCTCTTCTTCCTCTCCTCTTTTTCTCCTTTCTTCCTCTTCTTATTTTCCTTTTTCCTCTCATTCTTTTAGTATTGCTTGTTTTAAAAAAATGTTCAAATAGAAAATTTCGAAAAAACAAAGGTTTTGCCTAATGCATTGTTCATATGAATATACAAACATTTGCATATTCTACAATAATTAATATCACTAAAAATCTATGAACAGAAAAAAAAACCTAACTTTTCTAAAAATCTATCTTTTGCATATATGAAAACATTAATACACATATGAACAAAAAATACATATATGAACAAAAACATGCTCTAAACAATTTTTGAACATCTACA
>NC_041391.1:141095400-141101834 GCF_002162155.2 Triticum dicoccoides
TGCTTTATTTATTTTATTTTGTTTCTACTTACAACAAAAAACTTATTGTTGTTTTTTTTTGTTTTGTTTTCTGCATTATTTATTTTCTTTTGTTTTTTACTTTATTTTTTAATTCTTTTTGCTTTTAGTTTTAGGAAAATTATAGACTTTCTGTTAGTGCCATTACTTTTCAAATTTGAAAACACTTTTTTTGTTTTTTTGTTTCCTTTCTTGCTTTATTTATTTTATTTTGTTTCTACTTATAACAAAATACTTATTGTTGCTATTTTTAATTATTACGAGGGCCGAACAATAAGACATTAAAGCATTTCAAATGAACTCTGAAAAAGTTGAAAGTTGGCATGGTATCATAAATTGACCCACACATAGCATGTGCATGTACAAAACGGACAATGGTATCATACTCGTCAGTTACAAAGTTGGCATGGTATCATCATAATAGTTGCGGGAGAAAGTCTTCACTTTTTCTTCGCTTGTGTCATTTACTTATTGCGCCGTAACCATGGATAATCTTCATCGTTTATCAGGATGCTGGGGTCAGCCTTGACTTTAAAGGGAGGAATTTCATGAAACTTTTCATAATCTTCAGATATGTCTTTCTTGTCCTCCACTCCCACGATGTCCTTTTTTCCTGAAAGAACTATGTGGAGCTTTGGCTCATCGTATGATGTGTTCGCTTCCTTATCTTTTCTCTTTCTCGGTCTAGTAGACATGTTCTTCACATAGATAACCTGTGCCACATCATTGGCTAGGACGAACGGTTCGTTAGTGTACCCAAGATTTTTCAGATCCACTGTTGTCATTCCATACCGTGGGTCTACATGTACCCCGCCTCCTGACAGATTGACCCATTTGCACTTAAACAAAGGGACCTTAAAATCATGTCTGTAGTCAAGTTCCCATATGTCCACTATGTAACCATAATATGTGTCCTTTCCCCTCTCAGTTGTTGCATCAAAACGGAGACCGCTGTTTTGGTTGGTGCTCTTTTGATCTTGGTCAATCGTGTAAAATGTATTCCCATTTATCTCGTATCCTTTCCAAATCGTAACAGTCGAAGATGGTCCCCTGGATAACAAGTACAGCTCATCACAAACAGTGTTGTCACCTCTGATACGTGCTTCCAACCAACTGCTGAAAGTCCTGATGTGTTCACATGTAATCTAGTCGTCGCACTGCTCCGGGTGTTTGGAGCGTAGACTGTTCTTGTGTTCATCAACATACGGGGTCACCAAGGTAGAGTTCTGTAGAACTGTATAGTGTGCTTGAGACCAAGAATATCCGTCCCTGCATATTATTGAGTCCCTTCCAAGCGTGCCTTTTCCAGTCAGTCTCCCCTCATACCACGATTTAGGGAGACCTATCTTCTTAAGGCCAGGAATGAAGTCAACACAAAACCCGATGACATCCTCTGTTTGATGGCCCATGGAGATGCTTCCTTCTGGCCTAGCGCGGTTACGGACATATTTCTTTAGGACTCCCATGAACCTCTCAAAGGGGTACATATTGTGTAGAAATACAGGGCCCAGAATGACAATCTCATCAACTAGATGAACTAGGATGTGCGTCATGATATTGAAGAAGGATGGTGGGAACACCAGCTCGAAATTGACAAGACATTGCACCACATCACTCCTTAGCCTTGGTATGATTTCTGGATCGATCACCTTCTCAGATATTCCATTGAGGAATGCACATAGCTTCACAATGGCTAATCGGACGTTTTTCGGTAGAAGCCCCCTCAATGCAACCGGAAGCAGTTGCGTCATAATCACGTGGCAGTCATGAGACTTTAGGTTCTGAAACTTTTTCTCTGCCATATTTATTATTCCTTTTATATTCGACGAGAAGCTAGTCGGTACCTTCATACTAAGCAGGCATTCAAAGAACATTTCCTTCTCTTCTTTGGTAAGAGCATAGCTGGCAGGACCTTCATACTGCTTTGGAGGCATGCCGTCTTTTTCGTGCAAACGTTGCAGGTCCTCCCGTGCCTGAGCTGTATCTTTTATCTTCCCATACACGCCCAAGAAGCCTTGCAGGTTCACGCAAAGGTTCTTCGTCATGTGCATCACGTTGATCGAAGAGCGGACCTCTAGGTCTTTCCAGTAGGGTAGGTCCCAAAATATAGATTTCTTCTTCCACATGGGTGCGTGTCCCCCAGCGTCACTCGGAACAGCTAGTCCGCCGGGACCCTTTCCAAAGATTACGTGTAAATCATTGACCATAGCAAGTACGTGATCACCGGTACGCATGGAGGGCTTCTTCCGGTGATCTGCCTCGCATTTGAAATGCTTGCCTTTCTTTCGACATTGATGGTTGGTCGGAAGAAATCGACGATGGCCCAGGTACACATTCTTCCTGCAGCTTGCCAGGTATATACTATCGGTGTCAAGTAAATAGTGCATGCATGCGTGGTATCCCTTATTTGTCTGTCCTGAAATGTTACTGAGAGCGGGCCAATCATTGATGGTCACGAATAGCAACGCCTTTAGGTTAAATTCCTCCTGTTTGTGCTCATCCCATGTTCGTACACCGTTTCTATTCCACAGCTGTAAAAGTTCTTCAACTAATGGCCTTAGGTACACATCAATGTCATTGCCGGGTTGCTTAGGGCCTTGGATGAGAACTGGCATCATAATGAACTTCCGCTTCATGCACATCCAAGGAGGAAGGTTATACATACATAGAGTCATGGGCCAGGTGCTGTGATTGTTGCTCTGCTCCCTGAAAGGATTAATGCCATCCGCACTTAAAGCAAATCATACGTTCCTTGGCTCACTTGCAAACTCATCCCAGTACTTTCTCTCGATTTTTCTCCACTACGACCCGTTAGCGGGTGCTCTCAACTTCCCGTCTTTCTTACGGTCCTCACTGTGCCATCGCATCAACTTGGCATGCTCTCCATTTCTGAACAGACGTTTCAACCGTGGTATTATAGGAGCATACCACATCACCTTCGCAGGAACCCTCTTCCCGGGGGGCTCGCCGTCAACATCACTAGGGTCATCTCCTCTGATCTTATACCGTAATGCACCGCATACCGGGCATGCGTTCAGATCCTTGTACGCACCGCGGAAGAGGATGCAGTCATTAGGGCATGCATGTATCTTCTGCACCTCCAATCCTAGAGGGCATACGACCTTCTTTGCTGCGTATGTACTGTCGGGCAATTCGTTATCCTTTGGAAGCTTCTTCTTCAATATTTTCAGTAGCTTCTCAAATCCTTTGTCAGGCACAGCATTCTCTGCTTTCCACTGCAGCAATTCCAGTACGGTACCGAGCTTTGTGTTGCCATCTTCGCAATTGGGGTATAACCCTTTTTTGTGGTCCTCTAACATGCGATCGAACTTCAGCTTCTCCTTTTGACTTTCGCATTGCGTCCTTGCATCAACAATGACCCGACGGAGATCATCATCATTGGGCACATCCTCTGGTTCCTCTTGATCTTCAGCAGCTTCGCCCGTTGCAGCATCATCGTGCACATCGTCTGGTTCCTCTTGATGTTCAGTAGCATCACCATATTCAGGGGGCACATAGTTGTCATCGTACTCTTCTTCTTCGCCGTCTTCCATCATAACCCCTATTTCTCCGTGCCTCGTCCAAACATTATAGTGTGGCATGAAACCCTTGTAAAGCAGGTGGGTGTGGAGGATTTTCCGGTCAGAGTAAGACTTCGTATTCCCACATATAGGGCATGGACAACACATAAAACCATTCTGCTTGTTTGCCTCAGCCACTTCGAGAAAATCGTGCACGCCCTTAATGTACTCGGAGGTGTGTCTTGAACCGTACATCCATTGCCGGTTCATATGCGTGCATTATATATAATTAAGTGTGTCAAAAATCATTACAGAACATCATGAATAGATAATTAAGTGACCAAATTAATAGAAGTTCATCATCACATTAAAACCAAAGTACATACATAGTTCTCATCTAACAACATAAAGCTCTGCAGAGCATCTAAATTAATTAAACCATACACTGAAACTATGTAAAACATTTCAATGCGAAAACAAATGCGATCATAATCGCAACCAATGTAACAACTGATCCAACGGCATAATGATACCAAGCCTCGGTATGAATGGCATATTTTCTAATCTTTCTAATCTTCAAGCGCATTGCATCCATCTTGATCTTGTGATCATCGACGACATCCGCAACATGCAACTCCAATATCATCTTCTCCTCCTCAATTTTTCTAATTTTTTCCTTCAACAAATTGTTTTCTTCTTCAACTAAATTTAACCTCTCGACAATAGGGCCGGTTGGAATTTCCGGTTCAACAACCTCCTAGATAAGTAAAATCTATGTCACGTTGGTTGGCATAACTGTCATAAACAATAAATGAACCAATAGTTATGAAAAGATAATATATACCACATCTGAATCGTAGACAGGACGAGGGCCGACGGGGGCGGATACCAAAACCATCGCACTATATAAGATGCAATAATAAAAGTAAGAAAATTATACAAGTATCTATATAAACATACAAGTAAGAGTTTTTTTCCTTTCAGAAAGAAGATAAGAACAAGAGGCTCACCACGGTGGTGCCGGCGACGAGATCGGCGCGGGCGATCGACAACGGTGAAGACGGGGACGGGACGTGACAGACCGCTAAACCTAGACAAATATTGAGAAAAATGGAGCTTGGAGGTGGAGCTTGGAGAGGAGAAAGCTTAAGTAGTGTGGCTCGGGGATTCCATCGAACACCTCGTATGCATAGGAGGTGAGCTAGAGCATCACAAAGCTTTCTCCTCGCCGGCCACGAAAAACAGAGCAGTGAGAGTGCTCTGCTCGTGGGGTATATATAGGCAATTAATTGGTCCCGGTTCGTGGCTTGAACCGGGACTAAAGGGAAGCCTTTGGTCCCGATTCAGGCCACCAACCGGGACAAATGGTGGTGGGCCAGGAGCAAGGCACATTGGTCCCGGTTCGTCCCACCAACTGGGACCAAAAGGTCCAGACGAACAGGAACCAATGGCCCACGTGGCCCGGCCGGCCCCCGGGGCTAACGAACCGGGTCCAATGCCCCCATTGGTCCCGGTTCTGGATTGAACCGTGACTAATGGGCTGACCCGGCCTGGACCATTGCCCCCTTTTCTACTAGTGCGGGACTAGAGGTTGACCTTTAGTCCCGGTTTGTGACACCAACCGGGACTAAAGGCATCCCTATATAAACCCCCGCTTCGTCCAGCCCGAGCCCGAGAGCTCATCCTCTCTGTTTTCTCCTTTCTCTCCTCTCTGTTCTTCCCCTAACTCGAGCTCATCCTCCATTGTTGCCTATATTTGTCAAGATTTGAGGCACCCAACCTATCCACGTGTTTAAAATGTTAGCAGCTTTGTCCTTTCATCTCTCATTGCTAGTTTAGCTCGTTTCATGCTCTATAAGTATAGTCATTTGTGGGTTTTGGTTTGATTGGGAGTCTATTTGATTTATATGATCTGAGCTCAAATTAACTTCTTAGTTTGCATATGTGTAGGTGTGATTTACCTAGTGCCTTCCCGTCCTTACCGTCGTCAATCGCCCGCGCCGTCCCGTCACCGACACCACCTTGGGGGCATAAAGAAGACAATTTCATCATGCCAAGGAAGGCACATATATCCCACCAAATTTGCATATCCTGCCGCTTCAGTTAATTATTTGAGGACCATTCACATCTAAGGAAAGTCTTTAATTTACTATCCACAACTTATGATTCTGCTACATTTTGTTTGGGCATACTGCTTCCTTACTATAATTGGAATTATTGATAATTTTGTCTCTCTTATAGCTATAGGTACCTCTAGTTTGCCCTGTTTAGATTTTTGTTTTGACAATTTACCCTTTCTAGTTATGCAAAACAATGTTTTGTTCAACTATTTTTTTCTCTGCTATAGTCAGTCTTTTTTCCTTCTCCTTTTACCTTGCCCCATCCTGGTGTTTGGGTTCTACCATACCCGTACTTAGTATTTATTCCCTCCGTTCCAAATTACACATCGCTGAATTGGATGTATCTAGAATTAAAATACATCTAGATACATCTATACGTGCAACAAGTAATTCGGAACGGAGGATGTACTCACGAGTCTCCAAGCAACGAGGAAGACAATGTAGGTTCCCCACTTCGGTGGTGTGGCAAGGGTGACCACCACTGAGGGCACACATGGCTGAGAACCCCGAACTAAATTGCAGAGCGAGCTACTGATGCTCCTAGCTGATGATGTGTGACAATGGCCAACCTCACCACAAGTACGGCTTATGCTGTGTTCTGATGTTCCAAATGTCACGTTTCCACCACTGTTTGGAGCATCTCCAGCCACGTCCCTAACACGGTCTTCTTAGACGATTTTTTTGCGCTGGCGCCGAAAAAACGGCCTAGTCGCGTCCCCAGGAGTCTGTTTTTCGCTGGCTTGAGCCGAAATCAGCGCCGGCGAAACCAAGCCAA
>NC_041391.1:141102143-141195200 GCF_002162155.2 Triticum dicoccoides
GCCGAGTCAGCGAGACGGCCGCTTCATCGCCCTCATCGCCATGGTTCCCACGGGAATCAATGCGAAGGCTGCCGCGCCGGTCAGCCTCCATTGATGCCTCACGGGCGGCGCAGCGAAGACTCTACCGACGCCCGTCCCGCCCGCTCCCGCCACGTCCTCCCGCATGCCGCCTCCCCGCCGCCCCGCTTCGGCTATAAAAGGTGCCCCCTCCCCATCGATGAGCGCCACAACCTCCCCCTCTCCTCCCGTAGAAGCCTTCTCCCTACCGGCGAGCTCCCCACCACTCCCCTCCCCGCCGACGAGCAAAAGCATGGCGGAGATATTCCCAGGCGACGGCGCAGCGGCGAAGGGCTTCGGCCGCCGACACCTCCAGGAGCCGGAGGCACGCCTTCTGTACGAGGACGAGTACCCGGCGCCTCCCAACATGCACATGTCGGGGGTGTGGAGACTGAGCGCCGGCGGCATTCCGGTGCTGCCGGTACCCGAAGGGGCGGCACGGCGGGCGGAGATCGCCCGCGTCCGCTCCTCGCTGACGGAGGAGCAGCGGAACGAGCCGAGGTACGCGCCTGGCAGCGAAACGCTGTGGACGATGTATTTCGAGCACTGCCGCGAGGAGCAGGTCGCCTCCGTCAACGGCATCATCCCCCGCGGCCGCCTCAACTACGAAGGACGGTGCGAGTGGTGGGGCGTCCCCGGCCGCACACTCGACGCCGTCCTCGACCACATCGAGACCGGCAATGTGCCGCGGCTGGAGTACCCGACGCGGTCCTTCTTCTCTCGCCGCCGCGGCAGTTCCTGGATGCTTCGGCGAATGAAGCCGGGGTCGTCCTCGTCGTCGGGCTCCGGCTCGCCGGCCCTCCGCCCCGTCAAGCCCGAGCTGGAGGGGACATCGCTCGAGCATCGTGCTCGCAGCGGCGCCTTCGTCATCAACGAGCCCTCGCCTGCGACGGCGCCGACGAGGTGCTCCCTGCGCCTGGTCCGGCCGAAGCCCGAGCCGGACTTGCTCCCCGTAAAGCCGGAGCACGCCGGCATGGTGGCCCCCGACAACGAGTCCGCCCTCAAATGGGCGAACGAGGACTCCGTCCGCGAGCAGGTACGCCGCTAGCGCCGGGCGTACCTTGAGACCCAGGCTCGTAGCCGCACCGAGGCCCGTCGCTGCGCCGAGGAGGGCTGCGTTATTGTCATCGACAGCGATGACGAGGGCGAGGCCGGCCCGTCAAGCGTCCCACCACGTGTCGGCGACCCCGGCCAGGGATGCAGCAGGGACGCCGCAGGCGAGGAGCGCGACGACGACGACGACGGCGACGGCGGCGACTACACCCGCTTCTACAGGCTTCTCGGCATGTAGACGACGGCGGCGGCGGCGACGGCGATGGCGGCTGCTAGGCTTCTTAGTTTGTTTTTTAAGTTATTTAGCCGTAGTTCTTGCATGTTTTTAACTTTTGTACAAATTTTGACGAAGTTTGGCCGAGTTCCTGCAAAAGTCGTCGAGTTTGCAAAAAATTGAAACGAACTTCGCCGAACCCGCGCCGACCGTGGGCCTATGACTGGGAGCGAACCGAACCCCAGTGGCTAATCTAGCGCTGATTCGCCCCCAGGCCGCTCTTTTTCGGCGCCCTGGGGGGCCGAACTGCTGGAGATGCTCTTATACTTTGAATTCAAATATCAATGCCATGATTTGGCCCAGGCAGACGGCATTATCATTAGTTGTGGATCACTGCTTGCGCATTGGGTTCAGTTTTTGCCATCCCGTGTCAGGTTATTGTGTATACTCCTTCAGAAAGAGGGAAGTTTGGCAGGGACGGGGACAGAATTGGAACAACATAATAATTTCATGAATATCAAAAAGGGAAAAGAGAAGGAAGTGATTGCTATATGCAAAACGGTAAATTAATGGTCAACCGAAAAATGTGAACAGGGGTAAATAATCAATTAGGAGAGACATCTGTCTGTAAGTAGGCTCAGTTATCCCAAGTCCTAACTAGAATAATATGGCCAAGGGCTCTCTTGAAGCATGAGCGATCAGCTTATGTGCCTTTAGCCGTGAACTGTATTGCATTTTTAGTTTTGCACACACACAGCCTTAGCGTGAAACAAATCCAACATTTTCATTGCATCTAATACGGGTTGCTTATTGATTTGTAACTAAATATACCTGCAGGAACAATCTGGCTTCGCTTTTGGGGTCTCTTATTTTGGGCATGCATCTGTAGCTTTCAAGGAGAAATGGAGGGTGGACAAGATGGTGCTGCGAACATGCTATGTCAGATTCAGCGTATTTCAGCAAGACACCATTTACGCAAAGGTGTTCTGTGCATGTCTAAGCGTATCTAAGCAAGATGAATTTGCTGAACGCTATAGTATGTAAGATAGTAAGCATTGTCCCGTTCTTTTGAGGATGACCCTGACCTGTAGTGGTGATGTACTTGTTCTTGCAGAGACCTTGCTGCATAAGGTTGCATCGTATCGTATCATCCTCTGCTCAGCATGTTCATGCATCATCTAGTTTCCATGCGTCTGATGATCCGTTGCTGCTTTAAGTTCTTCATCGCTCGTGCTAGTTTTCGGCGCTAAAAATTTGTGTTTCGTTGGGTTCGTTTTAAAGCCAGAAAAGCAATTGTGATCACCTCGTGTCCAACATTGCATACGTGTTGTGATTTGGTCAGATTTTGTGTCAGTCAGTAATTCGCTAGCTTTCCATTATCAACTGTGGACTGATGGCCTCGTCGGCGCCACCGGCTGCGTCACCCCGCGTTGTCCTCAGGGCTACACAGTGATGCTGTTATCCGAAATTGAAATCTTAGTTTCAGGCAACTGATACTCCCTTCGTTCCTAAATATTTGTTTTTTTAGAGATTTCAACAAATGACTACATACAAAACAAAATGAGTGAATCTACACTTTAAAATATGTCTATATACATCCGTATGTGGTAGTCCATTTGAAATTTCTAAAAAGACGAATATTTAGGAATTGAGAGAGTAGATAGCTAACTTCTTCATATAATAACTAAAAAGAAAAAAAGCTGACACGATTGTATTTCAATCGACGGCAATTTTCATTGCTGGTCTGATTTTTTTGACATTTATTAGTGCGATTCTTCTTAAAGAGCGTTGCTCATGTGATTAGCCAAGCATCATTATGTTTTTCAAGGGAGTTGCTGTTTTTAGAAATTTTTAAGAGAGCTATGGACCGACTGTGATCTGGTGCAACGCGACACGACCCAACCATAAGGCTAGTCATAGTGGGAGTAACTTAAAAAATAACATAGCGCACTCCAAGAAAATTTTGCTTATGTGACATGTAGTTAACAAGGGAAGAGATATTTAGAGTAACATAATATGTTACTGTAACATAGCGCTTCCCGAGAAATGATGAGTTTACAAGTTAATAAATGAAGCCATATAGTATGATATTGCTACTATGTTACTTTACACTATGGAGATAGTAACTTAGACTAGTGTCATCATATGTTACTTTACTCCCCACTATGACCAGTCTTAAAGGGAGCTCCTTTTTTTGAAATGAAAGAACTTTATTAATTGGAAATAACAGTTACATCGTCTATAAGAAAAGATACATCCATGGGAGAAATCTAAGCCTCCATGCCGATTTTACAGGTCTGGGTAGCGATAGCGGAGTAGAATGACTGTCCGGCTCCGCTACCTGAAGACCCAGAATCGCCTCTTCTAACGAAGATGTTGTTTCCAGCGCCCTATGAGGTGCCGGAAAAGAAGGCCAAGGAGGAGTGCGTCTTCGATGCGTCCTCCTTGGCCTTCTTTTCCGGCGCCCTATAAGGCGAAATCCCAGTCGCTGGTCACATGGGGGGAAGACCCCCATGGACTCCGATAATGGGGGCCGCAGCCAGTTTGGCCCCCAGCCGAATACGGCTCCGAATACCCAAGTGGTCCCAGATTCAGGCAGGCAGCCTTTCCCCAAGGAGGGCGAGCCGCCTGTACCGATGATCTCTGTCCATCCAGAGGCACCGGAGAACTTGCTGGAAACGCTTCGCAGCGCTTCCATTGATGAAGAACACCGTGCTCTTATGAGTACGATAATTGAGAAGGTCCGGTCCGCCAAAAGCGGATTGACTGAAGCCTGCGCTAGCGTAATAAAATTGTGAGAGAATATCAACGTGTAGACAGTAGCCCCTGATGCTCTGTTTGGTGTTCGGAAAGAAAAGCCGGACAGAGGATCGAATAATATTCGCAGGAGTCTAATATAAGATGTCTATGTGAATAAGCAGGCGTCACTGCTAGCCGCTGCCGCTCGTACTGAGGAGGTCTCTGGACTAAAGCAAGACCTGGAGCGGACCGTGGGAGAGCTCAGCCTCATGAAGAGGCAGCTCGAGGAAAGTCAAGGTACGCAATGCCCCATCTGTATACTTATAAAGGATAAATGGTTTCGGTTGGTAGAAGCGTCATGAACTTTGATAGGGGCCACAACCGAAGTGGCGGCCCTTAAAAAGGCGCTGGTCGAGGCCGAAGACAAAGCGGCCAAGGAACGCACCGAGCGCGAGAAGCAAGAGGCCCGGGTCAGCGAGGTTCAGCAAAAGCTCCAGGATTTCGTCGAGAAATATGAGTCCTTGGAGGGTGACTCTAAGACTCAAGAGTCCGAGTTTGCTAAGGCCCTCCAGAGCGCACAAGACGCCAAAGACGAAGCCCAAAAGGCCCTCCAGGAGATTCAGGCGGCCAAGAAGATTGCGGCGGGTAAGGCATTTATTATGCAAAGCAAGCATGTGAAGGAGACATTCTTTTTACTTACCCGAATTTGGAGTTCTCTAGGAGCGTTCGCCGATCTGCCGCGCAGCATATCTGATGCCGCGGAGTTCTACCGAGACGAAGAAGGGAGCTCGATGGAGAAGTTGTTCTGGTCTCAATATCTTGGGACTGAACATCCGATGCCCTTGAGCGACCAGCTGAAGCAACTAGTCGAGCTGCACAAGGCAGCCGAACTGGCCATGAAGGACCTCATAGTCCGGCTATGGCCTGCCGAGCCTATGCCCAGCAGCTATTTCGGTCTCGTGAAGCGGCTTATAAGTGCCTGCCCCTGACTTGAAGTCATAAAGCAGTCGTTTTGTATTGAAGGTGCGCGGATGGCCTTTGCCCATGCAAAGGTGCATTGGGCGAAGATGGACGCCACGACGCTGATGACCGAGGGGCCACCGAAGGGCAAAGAGCACCGCTGACCCAAAAATTATTATGACAGTGTCCTGAAGGGCTCCCGCCTTGTGGCGGACCAATGTACTAAGGATGTAATCTTTGAGTGAATGCACTCATTTTATCGTGTGATATGAAATAAGTTCATTTGCGCAATATAATGCTTGTTGATTTAAAATTTTACCTCTTGTGCGACCGTTTACAAAATCTGAGAGTTGGCCAGTCGTCGGATTTTGCCCCCATGTAACTAGTACAGGGGTGTTCGGGATAAATTTAAACACTCTTTATCCAATTTTTTGGTCCTTTAAGGAGGTGTTTAGCGCAACGAACAAGACAATCGGACTATACAACTTTATCACCCTCACTTAGACAAAGAAGTTCTATAATTTTAAATTTTGGCGTAGCCCCTGGTATTCGGAAGACCGAACTTGGGGCGCTATACACGCCTAAATCGGACAAAGACCGATTCCTCGCCTGAAGCGGAAAAAAATCTTTAAGGATTTGAAACCTCTCGAACAGCGACCAGCTCTCGCCGCATCATGACAGTCAGTTTTCGGCTTTCTCTACTGAGGTGCTCGTCCGAAAGAACCGGGACACAATCGCAGTAGTTCTCCCTTTACTACCCTAGCCGATATAGTGGAACATAGGGTAGCAAGCAAAGGAGCCGGTCAGCCCAACTATTGACCAAGACATGATTCGGAGCTGATGCATATAATGCTATAAGTTCGGGGTGCCGCACTGTCGAAAGTGTTCGGACTTTCTTGCCGTGTTATGGGGTACACTGAAGCCCCTGGCGAACTGAACGAACCAGAATGTACGTGTACGATTTGTAATAAATAAACAGTCAAGGAAAAAAAGAAATGTAGTAATAAGCTGACGTTGTATATAAATTTCCATTGTTATTTGAATGATACGTCAAGGTGTATGTATACAAGTAGTGCGATAAGCAAATAGGACTATTTAACATGCCCTAACCAAGAGCGAGCTGCATGTGGGTATGTAAAACAGGTATAGCGATCGTTATCAGAGACCACCTGGGAATTCCCTTGTACGTCAAAGCTCCTTGCTTCCTTGGTGTTTCCATCCGGTGATGGGTCCGTTAATCAGGTTATCGGATGAGCCTCAAGAAGAGAGGGACCTGAAAGGAAGAAAAAGGTGAAGGTATGCGGATCCTGGGGCGGTTGAGCCGCATTGTGGACCGCCGTCTAGTTTGCCTTGATACGTCTCCAACGTATATACTTTTCCAAACACTTTGGCCCTTGTTTTGGACTCTAACTTGCATGATTTGAATGAAACTAACCCGGATTGACGCTGTTTTCAGCAAAACTGCCATGATGTTGTTTTGTGTGTAGAAAATATAAGATCTCGGAATGTCCTGAAAATCCACGGAGGCAAGTTTCAGAAAATATAAAAAATACTGGCGAAAGAGTCAAGACCAGGGGGGCCACACCCTCTCCACAAGGGTGGGGGCGTGCCCACCTCCCTGGGCGCGCCCCCTGTCTCGTGGGCCCCCTGAGGCTCTGCCGACCTCAACTCCAACTACATATATTCCGTCTCGCGGAGGAAAAATCAGAGAGAAAGTTTCATCACATTTTACGATACGGAGCCGTCGCCAAGCCCTAATCTCTCTCGAGAGGGCTGCTCTGGAGTTCGTTCGGGGCTCCGGAGAGGGGGATTCGTCGCCGTCGTCCTCATCAACCATCCTCCATCACCAATTTCATGATGCTCAACGCCGTGCATGAGTAATCCCATCGTAGGCTTGCTGGACGGTGATGGGTTGGATGAGATTTACCATGTAATCAAGTTAGTTTTGTTAGGGTTTGATCCCTAGTATCCACTGTGTTCTGAGATTGATGTTGCTATGACTTTGCTATGCTTAATCCTTGTCTCTAGGGCCCGAGTGCCATGATTTCAGATCTGAACCTATTATGTTTTCATGAATATATGTGTGTTCTTGATCCTATCTTGCAAGTCTATAGTCACCTATTACGTGTTATGATCCAACAACCCCGAAGTGACAATAATCGAGATACTTCTCGGTGATGACCGTAGTTTGAGGAGTTCATGTATTCACTATGTGTTAATGTTTTGTTCCGGTTCTCTATTAAAAGGAGGCCTTAATATCCCTTAGTTTCCACTAGGACCCCGCTGCCACGGGAGGGTAGGACAAAAGATGTCATGCAGGTTCTTTTCCATAAGCACGTATGACTATATTCGGAATACATGCCTACATACATTGATGAATTGGAGCTAGTTCTGTGTCACCCTATGTTATAACTATTACATGAGGAATCGCATCCGACATAATTATCCACCACTGATCCAATGCCTATGAGCTTTTCAGGTCTTGTGTTTCGCTTATTTACTTTTCGGTTGCTATTGTTACAATTCCTACAAAACTATTATCTTTACTTTTGCCACTGTTACCATTACTATCATACTACTTTGCTACTAAATACTTTGCTGCAGATACTAAGTTATCAAAGTGTGGTTGAATTGACAACTCAACTACTAATACTCAATAATATTCTTTGACTCCCCTTGTGTCGAATCAATAAATTTGGGTTGAATACTCTACCCTCGAAAGCTGTTGCGATCCCCTACACTTGTGGGTTATCAAGACTAATTTCTGGTGCCGTTGCCGGGGAGCATAGCTCTATTCTTTGAGTCACTTGGAATTTATATCTGTTGATCACTATGAAGAACTTGAAAGATGCAAAAACCAAGATTTTGCCCTCAACTACGAGGGGGGGGGGTAAGGAACTGCCATCTAGCTCTACACTAGATTCTCCTTCTGTTATGAGTAAGTTTGCGACACCTAAACCTGCTACTCCTGTAAATTCTGATATGTCGCATGTTATTGATGATGCCACTTCTGCTATGCATGATACTTATGATGAAACTACTTCTGTGTGTGATACTACTGTGCCATTAGGTGAATTTCTTGATGAACAACTTGCTAGGGTTAGAGAGAATGAAATTATTGAAGATGTTATTATTGATGATAGTGATGATGAAAGTTCTCCACCTGATTATGAATTACCTGTTGTTCCTGAGGGTTATGTTATGGAAGAGGAAGCTGCAAGAGCTATCTTTGCTTGTAAAGATAGATATGATCTTAAGAAATTATTAGCTAAATGGAAGCAAAGTCTCTTGATGCTAGAATGAAACCTGACCCTGCTTTTGCTACTTCACCTATCTGTGTTACTGATAAGGATTATGAATTCTCTGTTGATCCTGATATTATTACTTTGGTTGAATCTGATCCTATTTATGGCCTTGAATCTGAAACTGTTGTGGCACATCTTACTAAGTTGAATGATATAGCCACCCTGTTTACTAATGATGATAAATCTCCCTATTATTATATCCTTAAGATATATCCGTTCTCATTAAAGGGTGATGCTAAGACTTGGTTTAATTCTCTTGCTCCTAGTTGTGTGCGTAGTCCCCAGGATATGATTTATTACTTCTCTGCTAAATATTTCCTTGCTCATAAGAAACAAGCTGCCTTGCGGGAAATATATAATTTTGTGCAAATCGAAGAAGAGAGTCTCCCACAAGCTTGGGGGAGGCTTCTCCGATTACTTAATGCTTTGCCTGATCATCCTCTTAAGAAAAATGAAATACTTGATATCTTTTATAATGGACTAACTGATGCTTCCAAGGACTACTTGGATAGTTGTGCTGGTTGTGTTTTCAGGGAAAGAACAGTCGACGAAGCTGAATTACTATTGAATAATATGTTGACTAATGAAAATAATTGGACACTTCCTGAGCCAATTCCTGAGGCAATTCCTGAACCAATTGAGCCAACTTCAGAGCCTATTCCTAAACCCACTGCGAAGAAGAGAGGTGTTCTATTTCTCAGTCCTGAAGATATGCAAGAGGCAAAGAAATCAATGAAAGAAAAAGGTATTAAAGCTGAAGATGTTAAGAATTTACCTCCTATTGAAGAAATACATGGTCTTAATCTACCGCCTGTTGAAGAAACACATTGTCTTGATAACCCGACACATGTAGTAAAGGTAAATTCTCTCGATAGATATGATAAAGTTGAAATTCTCTCTACTAAATTTCATAGCCCATGCTTAGATGAATTTGATGACTTTATGGCTAGACAAGAAAGTTTTAATGCTTATGTTGGTAGAGAATTAAAGAATAGTGCTTTCGAGATAGGACGCGTGAGTGATTATATGTCTAGAGTTAAAGGTGAACTTAAACTCGTTAGCAAATATGCTTCTATGGTTGCTACTCAAGCTAAGCAAGTACTTACAACTCAAAATGATTTGCTTGATGAATTAAATAATAAACCTGATTTTGCTGTTATAGTGGCTACTAGAACTAGTAGAATGACTCAGGAACCTTTGTATCCTGAAGGCCACCCTAAGAGAATCGAGCAAGATTCTCAAAGAAACAATTTAGAGGCATCTAGTTCTTCTAAAAAGAAGAAAAATAAAAACGATAGGACTTTGCATGCTTCTAGTGAACCCGTTGTAGACACACCTGAGAACCCCAATGATATTTCTATCTCTGATGCTGAAACACAATCAAGTGATGAACATGAACCTAGTGCTAATGTTAATGATAATGTTCATGTCAATGCTCAACCTAGCAAAAATATTGAAGTAGAGATTGAACCTGTTGTTGATCTTGATAACCCACAATCAAAGAATCAACGTTATGATAAGAGAGATTTTGTTGCTAGGAAGCACGGTAGAGAAATAGAACCATGGTTTCAGAAACCCATGCCCTTTTCTCCTAAACCATCCAAGACAAAGGATGATGAGGATTTTGAGCGCTTTGCTGAAATGATTAGACCTATCTTCTTACATATGCGCTTAACTGATATGCTTAAAGTAAATCCTTATGCTAAATATATGAAGGATATAATTACAAATAAAAGAAAGATACCTGAAGCTGAAATTTCCACCATGCTTGCTAATTATACTTTTAAGGGTGGAATACCAAAGAAACTTGGAGATCTGGGGGTACCAGCTATACCATGCTCCATTAAAAGAAATTATGTTAGAACTGCTTTATGTGATCTTGGAGCCGGTGTTAGTGTTATGCCTCTCTCTTTATATCGTAGACTTGAATTGAATAAGTTGACACCTACTAAAATATCTTTGCAAATGGCCAATAAATCAACTGCTATACCTGTCGGTATTTGCGAGGATGTGCCTGTTGTGGTTGCAAATGTCACTATTTTAACGGAGTTTGTTATTCTTGATATCCCCGAGGACGATAGTATGTCGATTATCCTTGGTAGACCCTTTTTTAATACTGCAGGGGCTGTTATTGATTGTAACAAAGGCAATGTCACTTTTCATGTTAACGGTAATGAGCATACAGTACACTTTCCGAGGAAACAATCTGAAGTTCATAGCATCAATTCTATTGGAAAAGTTCCAACTATCATCATTGGAGGTTTTGAATTTCCTCTTCCTACTGTCAAGAAATAGTATGATATTCTTATTGTTGGGGATTTTCATATCCCCATTGAGGCAACTTAGTGTTATTCGAAATTTCTCTGGTTCCGTGTTATTCCGAATGAGTTTGTTAACAAGACTTGATCAACCTTGTTAGTGGATTCATTTTGATGATCATGAGATGGATGAAACTATAAGGCACAACCTTATGTACCCTCTTTTTACTTTCTGTTATTTAGAATAAACAAAGCAAAAAAAGTATTATCTGTCTGTTTTCTGAATTATCCATGCAATAAAAAAATATCCCGAAAATAAAAGTGCTCCAAATGCCCTGCAAATTTAGTATGATTTTTATGGAATATTTGGGGATTTTAGGCACTGAAAACACTGCAGGAGGGGCAAGCACCAGGCCACGAGAGTGGAGGGCGCGCCGACACCCCCTGGGCGCGCTCCCCTGTCTCGTGGGCCCCTGGTGGCCCCCCTCCACTTATGCCATCACCCATACACTCCATCTTCTTCCAAAAAAATCCCCATCCAGCTCAAGCACGAGTTCTAGCTCATTTTGCGGTGATTTTCGATCTCCTTGCTCAAAGCTCCATTCACAAAATTGCTTTGGGAGATTATTGCTTGGTATGTGACGCCTCCATTGGTCCAGTTAGTTTTTGTTCTAGTGATTTATTCATTGCAAATTTTTGCTGCATAGGTGACCATGTTCTTGAGCTTGCATGTTAAATTTATGAGGTCCCAAGTAATTCTAATGCATGATATAGGCTCTAGGGACTTGTAGGAGTAGTTGCTATCAATCTTGTTTAGTTTTATTCACTTTTATTTTGAAGTTACTAAAATTTCAGAAATTTTTCAGAAAAAGAATTATGTCTAGGAGAATGTACCAAGGTGGTTCCTCAGTAAAGAAAGGACCCAGGATTTCTATACGTGAGCAAGACGTTGAACTACTGAGGGACGCGGAAGTATGAGCATGTGAGTGGCCATCCGATGATTTTATGGTCGAAGCAGGCTTTAAGGAAGAATTTGACGCATATGTGCGTAATGCCGATCTGGAGGACTTCTGACCAGATAAGTGTCCTCAGTACTATCAATTGACTGATTCATTGTTTAAATATAAATGTACACGTAATTCTCTGAGTGTCCTATTTGATATCTATGATACATCTTATACCATGGACTTAGAGGATTTTACAACTGCTTGCAAACTTCCACAGTGGGGCAATATTAATGATCCCCACAAATCTGAATTTAGAGATTTCCTTGCTAGTATTACTGTGGGAGAATCTAGGGATATTGCACAAGCTACCATAGGAAACATTCATTTTCCTGCTATACATTATTTTGCTCACTTCATTGGTACATGCATTAACGGTAAAGATGAAGCATGTCATATGTGTGTCCCTGATCTTTGTGTCCTCAAGAGTGCTGTGTTAGGTTGTAAATATTATAACTCGGGGGCAATAGTTGCACGAAGGTTGCATAATAATGGTAGAGCTGGAGATTTATTTGGAGGAATTTATGCGACCTGTGTGGCAAATTATCTTTGTATAACCCCACGAGAGGGGGATATGATGTTGCCTCCTGCTCATTTAGATTATGACGCTATGGTCCATCATCATCTTCTTAAGAGGAATGAACAATTCCTCCAGTATCGACTAATCTTTGATAGACATAGCGTTGTCCATGTTACTCTTCCTACTCCCTTCCTTTTTGATTACTAGGCAAAAGGAAGATATGTTGTTACCAGGGAGGAAGCAGCTGAACACGAGGGGAGAGCAGAGGCGGCTCGCCAACATGAGGTAGCTCAAGAGGCATTTGCTGCTGCATCTCAGTACGACCCCAGTTACAACTACGGATATCAGCGAGGCTACCCTTGGCATTAGACCAACTTAGGCCAAAAGCCTAAACTTGGGGGAGTACGTATTTCTCACCGACTTTACATTCATGTTCACAGACTATTCTAGTCGTCGGTGCTCACACTCTTTCATTGTATTATCCATGTTAGTTTAATTTTCTTTTTCTAGTTTTCTTCTTGTGTGTTTGATAAACCTTAATAAAAACCAAAAAAATTAGTTAGTTTAATTTCCATGCTTGTAGTAGAATTAAAATGAAAACCCAAAAAGATTTCTCTTTCTCCTTCTTCTTCTTACTTGTTGGGAGCTTTCCCGTGTAAATAGTTTTATTTTCTTTTCTTTCCTTTGGGGGTCGAGAGTAGAAGACTATATTGAAAATGTTTAGTTGCTCACATATGCATGATTGTTTATTTAACTTAGAGCCCATATTACTTTGTCTTCTCTCTTGAGTTGAATGCTTGCAGATTCCATCTTAGTCCAATGCACGTGCACTGTTATTATTATACACATTGTTCGGTCGTGCAAGTGAAAGGCAATAATGATGATATATGATGAACTGATTGAGATGGAGAAAAGCTGGTATGAACTCGACCTCTCTTGTTTTTGTAAATATGATGAGTTCATCATTCCCGATTCAGCTTATTATGAAGTAAACATATTTGCAATGACATTTAGAGATTATAGTTGCTTGTGCCATGCTTGATTATCTATGAGTTATAATGGTTTACCTTGCGTGCCAACATGCTATTAGAATGATTATGATGTGGTATGATGGGATGGTATCCTCCTTTGAATAAATTGAGTGACTCGACTTGGCACATGTTCACACATGTAGTTGAAACAAATCAACATAGCCTTCACGATATTTATGTTCATGGTGGATTATATCCTACTCATGTTTGTACTCGGTGTAAATTAATTTTAATGAATGTTCATGACTTTTGTCGCTCTCTCAGTTGGTCGCCTCCCAGTCTTTTGCTAGCCTTCACCTGTACTAAGCGGGAATACTACTTGTGCATCCAAACTCCTTAAACCCCAAAGTTATTCCAATGAGTCCACCATACCTTCCTATATGCGGTATTTACCTGCCGTTCCAAGTAAATTTGTATGTGGCAAACTCCAAACCTTCAAATGAAATTCTGTTTTGTATGCTCGAGCAGCTCATGTTTCGACTAGGGCTGCCTATATCTTCCATGCTAGGTGGGTTATTCTCAAGAGGAGTGGACTCCGCTCCTCATTCACGAGAAAGGGCCAGTAACCGGGATGCCCAGTCCCATGATCCAAAAAGATCAAAGCAAATCAAAATAATTAAACAAAACTCCCTCAGAGATGTTGTTAGTTGGAGGCACTCGTTGTTTCGAGCAAGGCATGGATTGATGCTTGTTGGTGGTGGGGGAGTATAAACTTTTACTATTCTGTTTGGGAACTGCCTATAATGCATGTAGTATGGAAGATACAGCCATGTCATAGTTCTTGCGTTGACAGTGAAAGTATGCCGCTCAAAATGTTATTCAATCTCTATTTTAAAATCGAGCTCTGGCACCTCTACAAATCCCTTCTTCCCTCTGCGAAGGGCCTATCTATTTACTTTTATGTTGAGTCATCACCTTCTTATTAAAAAGCACCCGCTGGAGAGCACACTGTCATTTGCATTCATTACTATTGGTTTATGTTGTGTATGACTTGACTGGATCTCTTTTACAATGAATTACAATGTTTAGTCAGTCCTTGATCTTTAAAGGTGCTCTGCATTTATGTTTTGCGGTCTCAGAAAGGGCTAGCGATATACCATTTTGTTATATCATGTTATCATTGTTTTGAGAAAGTGTTGTCATCCGAGTTTTATTATTATGGCTCGCTAGCTGATTTTGCCATTGATATGAGTAATTGTGAGACCTAAGTGTTATTGTGAGTATGGTTAGTTCATAATATTTGCTGAAACCTGAATGCTGGCTTTGCATGTTTACAACAACAAGAGCAAACAGAGTGTGTAAAAGTTTTTCTTTACCACTTTCAGTTTATCAATTGAATTGCTTGAGGACAAGCAAAGGTTTAAGCTTGGGGGAGTTGATATGTCTCCAACGTATCTACTTTTCCAAACACTTTTGCCCTTGTTTTGGACTCTAACTTGCATGATTTGAATGAAACTAACCCAGACTGACGCTGTTTTCAGCAGAACTGCCATGATGTTGTTTTATGTGTAGAAAACAAAAGTTCTCGGAATGTCCTGAAAATCCACGGAGGCAAGTTTCAGAAAATATAAAAAATACTGGCGAAAGAATCAAGACCAGGGGGCCTACACCCTGTCCACGAGGGTGGGGGGCGCGCTCACCCCCCTTGGCACGCCCCCCTGTCTCATGGGCCCCCTGAGGCTCCGCCGACCTCAACTCCAACTCCATATATTCCGTCTCGCGGAGAAAAAAATCAGAGAGAAAGTTTCATCGCGTTTTACGATATGGAGCCGCCGCCAAGCCCTAATCTCTCTCGGGAGGGCTGATCTGGAGTCCGTTCGGGGCACCAGAGAGGGGGATTCGTCGCCGTCGTCATCATCAACCATCCTCCATCACCAATTTCATGATGCTCACCACCGTGCGTGAGTAATTCCATTGTAGGCTTGCTGGACGGTGATGGGTTGGATGAGATTTACCATGTAATCAAGTTAGTTTTGATAGGGTTTGATCCCTAGTATCCACTATGTTTTGAGATTGATGTTGCTATGACTTTGCTATGCTTAATGCTTGTCACTAGGGACCGAGTGCCATGATTTCAGATCTGAACCTATTATGTTTTCATGAATATATGTGTGTTCTTGATCCTATCTGGCAAGTCTATAGTCACCTATTATGTGTTATGATCCGACAACCCCGAAGTGACAATAATCGGGATACTTCTCCGTGATGACCGTAGTTTGAGGAGTTCATGTATTCACTATGTGTTAATGCTTTGTTTCGGTTCTCTATTAAAAGGAGGCTTGCATATCCCTTAGTTTTCACTAGGACCCCGCTGCCACGGGAGGGTAGGACAAAAGATGGCATGCAAGTTCTTTTCCATAAGCACGTATGACTATATTCGGAATACATGCCTACATTACATTGATGAATTGGAGCTAGTTCTGTGTCACCCTATGTTATAACTATTACATGAGGAATCGCATCCGACATAATTATCCATCACTGATCCAATGCCTACGAGCTTTTCACATCTTGTGTTTCGCTTATTTACTTTTCCGTTGCTATTGTTACAATTCCTACAAAACTATTATATTTACTTTTGCCACTGTTACCATTACTATCATACTACTTTGCTACTAAATACTTTGCTGCAGATACTAAGTTATCCAGGTGTGGTTGAATTGACAACTCAACTGCTAATACTCAATAATATTCTTTGGCTCCCCTTGTGTCGAATCAATAAATTTGGGTTGAATACTCTACCCTCGAAAGCTATTGCAATCCCCTACACTTGTGGGTTATCATGCCTCCGTCTATGCCCATGGTATTTTAAGTGCGTAATTATGTACGCGCGACACAAATTTCACCGCTTGACTGGGACTGGGACGGAGGCCGAACTGCTAGGCGAGCTCTGGATGGGCCGGTCGATCCTGTTGCGGAGTACTCCAGACTCGCTTGACGATGTCCGGGGGCCTTATTGCCGTATTGAGGGTCTGTCTAAGGAGGCTGCTCCTGTATTTCTGCTGCAAGGGCTGCAGTGTGCTCCTCCATACGGAGGGAGCGCTCCGTATTTCCATTGATCGTTATAACACCGCGGGGTCCAGGCATCTTTAGCTTGAGGTAGGCATAGTGTGGCACCGCATTGAATCGAGCGAATGCGGCTCGTCCTAGCAGTGCATGATAACCACCGCGGAAGGGGACGATATCAAAGATTAACTCCTCGCTTCGGAAGTTGTCCGGGGATCCGAAGACCACTTCCAGTGTGATTGAGCCCGTATAACAGGCCTCTACACCTGGTATGACACCTTTGAAGCTGGTTTTGGTGGGTTTGATCCTTGAGGGATCAATACCCATTTTGCGCACTGTATCCTGATAGAGCAGGTTCAGGCTGCTGCCACCATTCATGAGGACTCGTGTGAGGTGGAATCCGTCAATGATAGGGTCAAGGACCAGTGTGGCTGAGCCGCCATGACGGATACTGGTCGGATGATCCCTGCGATCAAAGGTGATCGGACAGGAAGACCATGGGTTGAACTTTGGGGCGACTGGCTCCATCGCGTAGACGTCCCTTAGTGCGCACTTCCGCTCCCGCTTGGGAATATGGGTGGCGTATATCATATATACCATTTTTACTTGGGGAGGAAATTTCTTTTGTCCCTCTGTGTTTGGTAGCCGGGGTTCCTCATCACCATCACTATGCGACCCTTCCTTGTTTTTGGCATTTAGCTTGTCGGCCTGTTTAAATACCCAACATTTCTGTTGGTGTGGTTGGCTGGTTTATCGGGGGTGCCGTGGATTTGACATGAGCGATCGAGTATGCGGTCCAGACTGGATGGTCCCGGATTGTTTCTTTTAAATGGCTTTTTCCGTTGACCGGACTTGGAGCCACTAAATGCGGCATTGACGGTTGTGTCTTCAGCGTTATCACTATTATTGCGTCGCTTGTGTCTGTTGCGCCGGGTCTTGCCGTTGCTATCTCAGGCGTCTAAAGTGCCAGGATTTATTGATGTGTTGTTACTATGAGCCAACCAGCTGTCCTCGCCCACACAAAAGCGGGTCATGAGTGTCGTAAGGGCTGCCATGGACTTCGGCTTCTCTTGGCCGAGGTGTAGGGCAAACCACTAATGTCTACTACATAACCTTCTTCTTGTAGATGTTGTTGGGCCTGCAAGTGCATAGGTTTGTAGGACAGTAGCAAATTTCCCTCAAGTGGATGACCTAAGGTTTATCAATCCGTAGGAGGCGTAGGATGAAGATGGTCTCTCTCAAACAACCCTGCAACCAAATAACAAAGAGTCTCTTGTGTCCCCAACACACCCAATACAATGGTAAATTGTATAGGTGCACTAATTCGGCGAAGAGATGAAGATACAAGTGCAAAATAGATAGTAGATATAGGTTTTTGTAATCTGAAATAATAAAAACAGTAAGGTAGCGAGCGGTAAATGTGAGTGTAAACGGTATTGCAATGGTAGGAAACAAGGCCTAGGGTTCATACTTTCACTATGCAAGTTCTCTCAACAATAATAACATAGATAGATCATATAACAAGCCCTCAACATGCAACAAAGAGTCACTCCAAAGCCACTAATAGTGGAGAACAAACGTAGAGATTATGGTAGGGTACGAAACCACCTCAAAGTTATTCTTTCGGATCGATCTATAAAAGAGTTCGTACTAGAATAACACCTTAAGACACAAATCAACCAAAACCCTAATGTCACCTAGATACTCCATTGTCACCTCAAGTATCCGTGGGCATGATTATACAATATGCATCACACAATCTCAGATTCATCCAACCAACACAGAGGTACTTCAAAGAGTGCCTCAAAGTTTCTACCGGAGAGTCAAGAACGTGTGCCAACCCCTATGCATAGGTTCCCAATGTCACGAAACCCGCAAGTTGATCACCAAAACATACATCAAGAGGCACATCATATCCCATTGTCACCACGGATAAGCAAGGCAAGACATACATCAAGTTTTCTCATAAAAGACTCAATCCGATAAGATAACTTCAAAGGGGAAACTCAATTCATCACAAGAGAGTAGAGGGGGAGAAACATCATAAGGTCCAACTACAATAGCAAAGCTCGGGATACATCAAGATCGTGCCATAGAGGGCACACGAGAGAGAACACAAGAGAGAGAGAGATCAAACACATTGCTACTGGTACATACCCTCAGCCCCGAGGTTGAACTACTCCCTCCTCGTCATGGAGAGCGCCGGGATGATGAAGATGGCCACCGGTGATGGGTTCCCCCTCCGGCAGGGTGCCGGAACGGGCTCCCGAGAGGTTTTTGGTGGCTACAGAGGCTTGCAGTGGCGGAACTCCCGATCTATCTTCTGTTTTGGAAGTTTTACGATATGTAGGTATATATGGGTGCAGGGGTACGTCGGTGGAGCTACGGGGGCCCCACGAGGCAGGGGGGTGCGCCCTAGGGGGGTGGGCGCGCCCCCCACCCTCATGAGCACCTCTCGTATCTTCTGACGTGGAGTCCAAGTCCATCAGGTGGGTTTCCTTCCAAAAATAACTTCTCCAGTTGATTTCGTTCCATTTTGACTCCGTCTGATATTCCTTTTCCTCGAAACACTGAAATAGGCATAAAGCAGCAAATCTGGGCTGGGCCTCCGGTTAATAGGTTAGTCCCAAAAATAATATAAAAGTGGATAATAAAGCCCAATATTGCCTAAAACACTAGATAAAGTAGCATGGAGCAAAAAAAAATTATAGATACGTTGGAGACGTATCAGCCACTCATCACGGATGTTATGCTTAAAGGCCGCTAGGGCTCCGGCATCCGGACAGTCGATGATTTGGTTCTTTTTAGTTAAGAACCGAGTCCAAAATTTCCTAGCTAACTCTCTGGGATGTTGGGCTATGTGACTTAAGTCATCAGCATCCGGTGGTCGCACATAAGTGCCCTGGAAGTTGTCAAGAAAATGCGTCTTCCAGGTTCTCCCAACTACCGATGGAGTTTGGCGGCAGACTATTCAGCCAATGCCGAGCTGGTCCCTTGAGTTTTAGTGGGAGGTACTTGATGGCATGTAGATCATCGCCGCTGGCCATGTGGATGTGGAGAAGGAAATCTTCAATCCATACCGCGGGGTCTGTTGTCCCATCATATGGTTTGATGCTCAAGGCCTTAAACCCTTCTGGGAATTCATGCTCTGTTACTTTGTCAGTGAAGAAAAGGGGGTGTGCGGCGCCTCTATGTCGGGCTACATCGCGACACAGTTCGAATGAGTCTGGTCTTCTGTATTCGGCCCGGACGGATTTGTATTTAGTATATCCGGCGTGGCGGTCATCGTCACGCGTTGAGGCGCGCCCCCGCGATCCGTATATCGATCTTGACTGTCCTGCTTTGTTTTCCAATTCGTCTCGCAGGTCATGCGTGCAGCCCCGGGCCTTCGTGTTTTTATTTGTTCGACGACGAGGTGCAGGTTGGTGTTCGGGCTGATACACCGCTTTATCTCGGCCATGAGGTGGTCGGTCAGCCGCATCATGCGCTGGTAGTATAGGCTCTAGTACCTCGTCCTTGAATTGAGGTAACAACCTGCGCCTCGGGTAACTTTTGGTTGGGTGCTCGACTCTGTATTGCTCGGTCGCCAGGACCTCGGTCCATCTGTCAGTGAGCAGATCTTGATCAGCTTGAAGCTGTTGCTGTTTTTTCTTTAGGTTCTTTGCAGTGGCTATAAGCCGGTGCTTGAAGCGCTCCTGCTCGACGGGATCCTCAGGCACGGTAAATTCTTCGTCGCCGAGGCTCACTGATACGTCCATTTTGCATCATGCTTTTATATCAATATTTATTGCATTATGGGCTGTTATTACACATTATATATCAATACTTATGGCTATTCTCTCTTATTTTACAAGGTTTACCATGAAGAGAGGGAATGCCGGCAGCTGGAATTCTGGCTGGAAAAGGAGCAAACATTGGAAACCTATTCTGCACAGCTCCAAAAATCCTGAAACTCCATGGAACTTATTTTTGGAATTAATAAGAATTATTGAGCGAAAGAAACACCTAAGGGGGCCCACACCCTGGCCAGGAGGGTGCGGGCGCGCCCCCCTGTCTCCTGGGCCCCCTGGTGGCCCTCCGGTGTCCATCTTCTGCTATATGAAGGCTTTTACCCTGGAAAAAATCATGGGCAAGCTTACGGGATGAAACTCCGCCGGCACGAGGCGGAACCTTGGCGGAACCAATCTAGAGCTCTGGCAGAGTTGTTCTGCCGGGGAAACTTCCGTTAGGGAGGGGGAAATCATCACCATTATCATCACCAACGATCCTCTCATCGGGAGGGGGTCAATCTCCATCAACATCTTCACCAGCACCATCTCCTCTCAAAACCCTAGTTCATCTCTTGTATTCAATCTTGTATCAAAACCACAAATTGGTACCTGTGGGTTGCTAGTAGTGTTGATTACTCCTTGTAGTTGATGCTAATTGGTTTACTTGGTGGAAGATCATATGTTCAGATCCTTAATGCATATTAATACTCCTCTGATTATGAACATGAATATGCTTTGTGAGTAGTTACGTTTGTTCCTAAGTACATGGGTGAAGTCTTGCTATTAGTAGTCATGTGAATTTGGTATTTGTTAAATATTTTGATGAGATGTATGTGGTCTCTCCTCTAGTGGTGTTATGTGAACGTCGACTACATGACACTTCACCATTATTTAGGCCTAGAGGAAGGCATTGGGAAGTAATAAGTAGATGATGGGTTGCTAGAGTGATAGAAGCTTAAACCCTAGTTTATGCGTTGCTTCGTAAGGGGCTGATTTGGATCCATATGTTTAATGCTGTGGTTAGGTTTACCTTGATACTTCTTTTGTAGTTGTGGATGCTTGCAATAGGGGTTAATCATAAGTGGGATGCTTGTCCAAGTAAGGGCAGTACCCAAGCATGGGTCCACCCACATATCAAATTATCAAAGTACCAAACGCGAATCATATGAGCGTCATGAAAACTAGCTTGACGATAATTCCCATGTGTCCTCGGGAGCTCTTTTCTCATTATAAGAAATTGTCCAGGCTTGTCCTTTGCTACAAGAAGGTTTGGGCCACCTTGCTGCACTTTATTTACTTTCATTACTTGTTACCCGTTACAATTTATCTTATCATAGAACTATCTGTTACCTACAATTTCAGTGCTTGAAGAGAAAACCTTACTGAAAACCGCTTATCATTTCCTTCTGCTCCTCGTTGGGTTCGACACTCTTAATTATCGAAAAGACTACGATAGATCCCCTACACTTGTGGGTCATCAAGACTCTTTTCTGGCACTATTGCCGGGGAGCGTAGCACTTTTGGTGAGTGGAACTTGGTAAGGAAACATTTATTTGGTGTGCTGAAATTTTCTGTCACTTATTACTATGGAAACTAATCCTTTAAGGGGCTTGTTCGGGGTATCTTCACCCCGACCAGAAGAGCAAAGAGTTACTCCTCAACCTAATGAACCTATTGAAAGTATTTACTTTGAGATTCCTTCGGGTATGATAGAGAAACTGCTAGCTAATCCATTTGCAGGAGATGGAACATTGCATCCCGATTTACACCTTATCTTTGTGGATGAAGTTTGTGGATTATTTAAGCTTGCAGGTATTCCTGATGATGTTGTCAAAAGGAAGGTCTTCCCTTTATCTTTGAAGGTAGATGCATTGACATGGTATAGGCTATGTGATGATACGAGATCTTGGAATTATAAGCGATTGAAGTTGGAATTTCACCAGAAGTTCTATCCTATGCATCTTGTTCATCGTGATCGTAATTACATATATAATTTCTGGCCTCGCGAAGGAGAAAGCATCGCTCAAGCTTGGGGGAGGCTTAAGTCAATGTTATATTCATGCCCCAATCATGAGCTCTCTAGAGAAATGATTATTCAAAACATTCATGCTCAGCTTTCTCTCAATGATCGCAACATGCTCGATACTTCCTATGCTGGTTCTTATATGCTGAAGACTATTGAATTCAATTGGGACTTATTGGAAAGAATTAAACGCAACTCTGAAGATTGGGGTTCCAACGATTGTAAGGAGTCAGGTATGACACCTAAGTTTGATTGTGTTAAATCTTTTATGGATACCGATGCTTTCCGTGGATTTAGCTCTAAATATGGACTTGACTGTGAGATAGTAGCTTCCTTCTGTGAATCTTTTGCTACTCACGTTGATCTCCCTAAGGAGAAGTGGTTTAAATATAATCCTCCCGTTGAAGTAAAAGTAGTTGCACCTATTATAGTTGAAGAAAATACTGTCACCTATAGTGATCCTATTGTTCCTACTACTTATATTGAGAACCCTCCTTTTCCTGTTAGGATAAAGGATCATGCTAAAACTTCGACTGTTGTTCGTAAGAGTAAGACTAGGACTTATATGCCTCCTGAGCAAATCATAGTTGAACCTAGTATTTCTATGGTTAAAGATCTCTTGGATGATGATTTAGATGGGCATGCTATTTATTTCTATGGTGAGACTGCTAATATTGTTAGGCCAGATACTAAGATTCATAGACCTGTTGTAGGCATGCCTGTTATTTCTGTCAAAATAGGAGATCATTGTTATCATGGCTTATGTGATATGGGTGCTAGTGCTAGTGCAATACCCTATGATTTATATAAACAAATTATGCACGACATTGCACCCGTTGAATTGGAAGGTGTTGATGTTACTATCAAGCTTGCCAATAGAGATACTATTTCACCAGTTGGGATTGTTAGAGATGTTGAAGTCTTGTGTGGGAAGGTTAAATATCCCGCTGATTTTCTTGTTCTCAGTTCCCCACAAGATGACTTTTGTCCCATTATTTTTGGTAGACCCTTCTTAAATATAGTTAATGCTAAGATTGATTGTGAAAATGATACTGTTACAATTGGCTTAGAGGGTATGTCTCATGAGTTTAATTTTGCTAAGTTTCGTAGACAACCTCGTGATATAGAATCACCTAGTAAGGATGAGTTTATTGGTCTTGCTTCTATTGTCGTGCCTCCTACTGATCCGTTAGAACAATATTTGCTAGACCATGAAAATGATATGTTTATGAAGGAAAGAAGGGAAATAGATGAAGTATTCCTTCAACAGGAACCTATGCTGAAACACAACCTGCCCGTTGAAATTCTAGGGGATCCCCCTCCACCCAAGGGTGATCCCATGTTTGAACTCAAACCATTACCTGATAATCTTAAGTATGCTTATCTTGATGAAAAGAAAATATATCCTGTTATTATTAGTGCTAACCTTTCAGAGCAAGAAGAAGAAAGATTATTGAAAACTCTAAAGAAGCACCGTGCTGCTATTGGATATACTCTGGATGATCTCAAGGGCATTAGACCCACGTTATGCCAACACAAGATTAATTTGGAGGACAATGCCAAACCAGTTAGAGATCCTCAACGATGACTGAATCCTAAGATGAAAGAAGTCGTAAGAAAGGAGATACTAAAGCTCCTTGAGGCAGGTATAATTTATCCCGTTGCTGATAGTGATTGGGTAAGCCCTGTCCATTGTGTTCCTAAAAAGGGAGGTATTACCGTTGTTCCTAATGATAAATACGAATTGATTCCGCAAAGAATTATTACTGGTTATAGGATGGTAATTGATTTCCGTAAATTAAATAAGGCTACTAAGAAAGATCATTACCCTTTACCTTTTATCGATCAAATGCTAGAAAGACTATCAAAACACACACATTTCTGCTTTCTAGATGGTTATTCTGGTTTCTCTCAAATACCTGTATCAGCGAAGGATCAATCTAAAACTACTTTTACTTGCCCTTTTGGTACTTTTGCCTATAGACGTGTGCCTTTTGGTTTATGTAATGCACCTGCTACCTTCCAAAGATGTATGATGGCTATATTCTTTGACTTTTGTGAGAAGATTTGTGAGGTATTCATGGATGATTTCTCCGTCCATGAATCCTCTTTTGATGATTCCTTGAGCAACCTTGATCGAGTTTTGCAGAGATGCGAAGACACTAGTCTCGTCTTGAATTGGGAGAAGTGCCACTTTATGGTTAATGAAGGCATTGTCTTGGGGCATAAGATTTCCGAGAGAGGTATTGAAGTTGAATAAGCCAAAGTTGATGCTATTGAAAAGATGCCATGTCCCAAGGACATAAAAGGTATAAGAAGTTTCCTTGGTCATGCTGGTTTTTATAGGAGGTTCATTAAGGACTTTTCTAAAATCTCTAGGCCTCTGACTAATTTATTGCAAAAAGATATTCCTTTGTCTTTGATGATGATTGTGTAGAAGCATTTGAAATACTTAAGAAAGCTTTGATCACTGCACCTATTGTTCAGCACCTGATTGGAATTTACCTTTTGAAATTATGTGTGATGCTAGTGATTATGATGTAGGTGCTGTTCTTGGGCAAAGAGTTGATAAGAAATTGAATGTTATCCAGTATGCTAGTAAAACTCTTGATACTGCCCAGAGAAATTATGCTACTACTAAAAAAGAGTTCTTAGCAGTTGTGTTTGCATGTGATAAGTTTAGACCTTATATTGTTGATTCCAAAGTTACTGTCATGGTTCTAAGTCTGACAGTAGTGTAGGGGGGGTACTAAGGAGAGGCAAGATCCTAGCTATGGAGTAGTTGTGCACATAAGTGTTTTACGAGTTCAGGCCCTTCTCGGAAGAAGTAACAGCCCTACGTCTCGGAGCCCGGAGGCAGTCGACTGGATTATATGTGTGAGAGTTACAGGCGTGCGAACCCTTCTGCCAGTTGAGGGGTGGCTTATATAGAGGATGCCAAGACCCCGGCCAGCCCACGTAGCAGAGGGTTAAAGTACATTAAGGTCAGGCGTTACTGGTAACACCTTACATATAGTGTCATCATGACCATAAGGACTACTTAATTACAGACCGTTTGGATACAGAGTAGATCTTGAACTCCTAGTGGTCGAGTGAGCCTCCATGGTCGAGTGTCTTTAGGTTCGTCGAGTGTCTTCTAGTCCGTTGAGTGGAGTCCCTCTTGGTCGACTGGAAGACGGCTTCTTCTTAAAAGATGTCCTCGGGGAGGGTACCTTGGACAGGTCCATGACCCTACCCAAGGTACATAACTTCATCAGTTACTATTCACACTGATCATGCTGCTATTAAATATCTTATGGAAAAGAAAGATGCTAAGCCTAGACTCATTAGATGGGTTCTCTTGCTCCAAGAATTTGATTGGCATATTATTGATAGAAAGGGAGCCGAGAACCCCGTTGTAGACAACTTTTCTAGGTTAGAGAATGTTCTTGATGACCCACTGCCTATTGATGACAGCTTTCCTGATGAACAATTAGCGGTTGTTAATGCTTCTCGTACTGCTCCTTGGTATGTTGATTATGCTAATTACATTGTTGCAAAATTTATACCACTTAGTTTCACCTACCAGCAAAAGAAAAAGTTCTTTTATGGTTTAAGACATTACTTCTGAGATGACCCACACCTTTATAAAGAAGGAGTAGATGGTGTTATTAGACGTTGTGTACCTGAGCATGAACAGGAACAGATCCTACGCAAGTGTCACTCTCAATCCTATGGAGGACACCACGCTGGAGATAGAACTGCACATAAGGTATTGCAATCCTGTTTTTATTGGCCTACTCTCTTCAAAGATGCTCGTAAGTTTGTCTTATCTTGTGATGAATGTCAAAGAATTGGTAATATTATTAGACGTCAAGAAATGCCTATGAACTATTCCCTTGTTATTGAACCATTTGATGTTTGGGGCTTTGATTATATGGGACATTTTCCTGCCTCTAATAGTTACACTCATATTTTAGTTGCTTTTGATTACGTTACTAAGTGGGTAGAAGTTATTCCAACTAGTAGTGTTGATCATAACACTTCTATTAAAATGCTTAAAGAAGTTATTTTTCCGAGGTTTCGAGTCCCTAGATATCTTATGAATGATGGTGGTTCACATTTTATTCATGGTGCTTTCCATAAGATGCTTGCTAAGTATGATGTTAATCATAGAATCGCATCTCCTTATCACCCGCAGTCTAGTGGTCAAGTAGAATTGAGCAATAGAGAGCTCAAATTAATTTTGCAAAAGACTGTGAATAGATCTAGAAAGAATTGGTCCAAGAAACTTGATGATGCATTATGGGCCTATAGAACTACATACAAAAATCCTATGGGTATGTCTCCGTATAAAATGGTTTATAGAAAAGCTTGTCACTTACCTCTTGAACTTGAACATAAAGCATATTGGGCTATTAAAGAGCTCAACTATGACTTCAAACTTGCCGGTGAGAAGAGGTTATTTGATATTAGCTCACTTGATGAATGGAGAACCCAAGCCTATGAGAATGCCAAGTTATTCAAAGAAAAAGTCAAACGTTGGCATGACAAAAGGATACAAAAGCGTGAGTTTAACGTAGGTGATTATGTGTTATTATTAAACTCCCGTTTAAGATTTTTTGCAGGAAAACTTCTCAATAAATGGGAAGGTCCTTATGTTATTGAGGAGGTCTATCGTTCTGCTGCCATAAAAATAAACAACTTCGAAGGCACAAGTCCGAGTGTGGTGAATAGTCAAAGAATTAAACATTATATCTCAGGTAATCCTATCAATGTTGAAACTAATATTACTGAAACCGTAACCCCTAAGGAATACATAAGAGACACTTTCCAGAACGTTCCAGACTTAGAAAAGGAATAGGTATGTGGTACGATAAGTAAACCGACTCCAAAACAATTCTAATGGCAATTTTTATCAGTTTTGGAATATTTAAGAATTTTAGAAAGAAATAAGTAGTCCGGGAAGGACACGAGGCCTCCACGAGGGTGGAGGGCGCGCCCACCCCTACTGAGCGCGCCCCCCTGTCTCGTGGCCACCTCGTGTGCCTCCCGGACTCTGTTTTCTTGCACGTTATGTATTTTGGTCGGTAAAAATTCATTATATAATCTCCCGAAGGCTTTGACAACCGTATCACGCAAATATCCTCTATTTTCGTTTCGAGCTATTCTTGTTGCAGATTAAGAGCAAGATGTCTTCTCAAGAGTCAATCGGGGAGAGTCGGGTGTCTTACCCGACACCAGGTCTAGGAGCAAATAGTGATGCTTATCACTTTGGACCATCAATAGAGGATGAGATGGAGACCGACTTGAAAAGGATAGATGCCATGGAGGAAGATCAAGAAGTTACCTCTCGTCTCCAAGGAGGATTCATGATGGGGGATCTACATACCTCGGCTATTCCAAATTCGGTCATCCCTTCCAACGTTAAATTTCTTTCTTATGAAAATATGAAAAAGAGCGTCACTTGTTCTACAAAAGCTATGCAGCATCCTTGGGTAAAGGGAGCTTTAGCCGTTACGGGCAAGCTCCGTAAAGAAATCATGGACCTCAAACAACAAGTCAATAAGCTCGAGGAGGAGAATCGTATCTTGAGGGGCATCATTGCCAAGAAGATCACAACACCAACTATGAAGAAGGAGACATAATCACATGGGTATGGGCACTCCCCTTGGCAACTGCCAAGCTTGGGGGAGGTGCCCCGGTATCGTATCACCATCACACTGATATATTTACCGTTTTATTTAGTTCGATCCTTTTAGTAGTATTTTGATCTAGTAGATTGAAGTTTTAGTATCAAGTAGTTTCAAGTTTTGCTTTGTGATCCCTTTATGTAATCGAGTCCGTGAGCTATCTATAATAAAGATTAGTGTTGACTCAAGGGCTTTGCTATTTTGCTATGATCTTGAGGAAGTAGAAAGAATAGAAATAATAAAAGAGTTCATATTGATCTTATAGATAATAATAACTTCACACATAGAAAGTATGAGACATAAAAGTTGTTGAGAGTTGACAAACGTAGTTTTGGTCATCGTTGCAATTAATAGGAAGTAATAAGGAAAGAGAGGTTTCACATACAAATATATTATCTTGGACATCTTTTATGATTGGGAGCACTCATTAAGTATGACATGCTAAAAGAGTTGACGTTAGACAATGAAGACAACATAATGGTTTATGTTTTCTCACATCTCAGTTAAAGTATATTGTCATTGACCTTTCAAACATGTTGAGCTTGCCTTTTCCTCTCATGCTAGCCAAATTCCTTGCACCAAGTAGAGATACTACTTGTGCTTCCAAATATCCTTAAACCCAGTTTTGCCATGAGAGTCCACCATACCTACCTATGGATTGAGTAAGATCCTTCAAGTAAGTTGTCATGTTGCAGGCAATAAAATTGCTCTCTAAATATGTATGACTTATTAGTGTAGAGAAAATAAGCTTTATACGATCTTGTTGTGGAAGCAATAAAAGCGACGAACTGCATAATAAAGGTCCACATACAAGTGGCAATATAAAGTGACGTTCTTTTGCATTAAGATTTCATGCATCCAACCCTAAAAGGACATGACAACATCTGCTTCCCTCTGCGAAGGGCCTATCTTTTACTTTATGTTTTTACTTTATGCTTGAGTCAAGGGGATCTTCACTTTTCCCTTTTTCATTTTATCCTTTGGCAAGCTCCTCGTGTTTGAAAGATCTTGATATATATATCCAATTGGATGTAAGTTAGCATGGACTATTATTGTTGACATCACCTAAAGGTGAATACGTTGGGAGGCAACACAATAAGCCCCTATCTTTCTCAGTGTCTGGTTGAAACTCCATAACCACAAGTATTGCGAGTGTTAGCAATTGTAGAAGACTACATGGTAGTTGAGTATGTGGACTTGCTGAAAGGCTCTATTCTTGACTCTTTCCGATGTTATGATATATTGCAATTGCTTCATTGACTGAGTTATAGTTTGTTAGTTCCCAACGAAGTTTCTGAACCATACGTGACATTGTGAATTGATCGTTACTTGAGCATAAGAAATTACATGATAAAATCTATATATGTTGCTGTTATAAGAATGATCATGATGCCCTCATGTCCGTATTTTATTTTTATCGAGACCTCTATCTCTAAACATGTGGACATATTTTTCGATATCGGCTTCCGCTTGAGGACAAGCGAGGTCTAAGCTTGGGGGAGTTGATACGTGATACGTCTCCAACGTATCTATAATTTTTGATTGTTCCATGCTATTATATTACCCCTTTTGGATGTTTATGGGCTTTATTTTACACATTTGTATCATTTTTGGGACTAACCTACTAACCGGAGGCCCAGCCCATATTGCTGTTTTTTTACTATTTCAGTATTTAGAAGAAAAGGAATATCAAACGGAGTCCAAACGGAATGAAACCTTCGGGAGCGTGATTTTTGGAATGAACGTGATCCGGAGAGCTTGGAGTGCAAGTCAAGAAGCTACCGAGGAAGCCACGAGATAGGAGGCCCCCCCTCCTGTAGGGCGCGCCCCCCTATCTCATGGGCCCCTCGGGCGGCCACCGACGTACTTCTTCCTCCTATATATACCTACGTACCCCGAAAACATCCAGGAGCACCACGAAACACAATTTCCACCACCGTAACCTTCTGTATCTGTGAGATATCATCTTGGAGCCTTCGCCGGCACTCTGTCGGAGGGGGAATCGACCACGGAGGGCTTCTACATCAACATCCTTGCCCTCCGATGAGGTGTGAGTAGTTTACCACGGACCTATGGGTCCATAGTTATTATCTAGATGGCTTCTTCTCTCTTTTTGGATCTCAATACAATGTTCTCCCCCTATCTTGTGGAGATCTATTTGATGTAATCTCTTTTTGCGGTGTGTTTGTCGAGATCCGACGAATTGTGGGTTTATGATCAAGTTTATCTATGAATAATATTTGAATCTTCTCTGAATTCTTTTATGTATGATTGAGTTATCTTTGCAAGTCTCTTCGAATTATCAGTTTGGTTTGGCCTACTAGATTGATCTTTCTTGCCATGGGAGAAGTGCTTAGCTTTGGGTTCAATCTTGCGGTGTTCTTACCCAGTCACAGAAAGGGTTGCAAGACACATATTGTATTGTTGCCATCGAGGATAACAAGATGGGGTTTATATCATATTGCATGAGTTTATCCCTCTACATCATGTCATCTTGCTTAATGTGTTACTCTGTTCTTATGAACTTAATACTCTAGATGCAGGCAGGAGTTGGTCGATGTGTGGAGTAATAGTAGTAGATGCAGGCAGGAGTCGGTCTACTTGTTATGGACGTGATGCCTATATACATGATCATGCCTAGATAATCTCATAACTATGCGCTTTTATATCAATTGCTCGACAGTAATTTGTTCACCCACCGTAATACTTATGCTATCTCGAGAGAAGCCTCTAGTGAAACCTATGGCCCCCAGGTCTATCTCTTATCATATTTGCTTTCAATCTACTTTTATTTGCATCTTTACTTTTTGCATCTATATTATAAAATACCAAAAATATATTTATCTTATCATACTATCTTTATTAGATCTCACTTTCGCAAGTGGTCGTGAAGGGATTGACAACCCCTTTATTGCGTTGGTTGCGAGTTCTCAGTTTGTTTGTGTAGGTGCGTGGGACTTTTGAGGAGCCTCCTACTGGACTGATACCTTGGTTCTCAAAACTGAGGGAAATACTTACGCTACACTTGCTGCATCACCCTCTCCTCTTCGGGGAAAACCAACGCTAGCTCAAGACGTAGCAAGAAGGATTTCTGGCGCCGTTGCCAAGGAGGTCTTCGCTCAAGTCAAGACATACCAAGTACCCATCACAAACTCATCTCCCTCACATTTACATTATTTGCCATTTGCCTCTCGTTTTCCTCACCCCCACTTCACCTTTGCCGTTTTATTCGCCATCTCTTTCCCAATCTTCTCCTCTCTCTTTCGCTTGCCCTTTCGTTTGCTCGGAATAGATGCTTATTTATTGCTAAACAGAGAACCTAAGATCTATGGATCCTCATCCACTTGCTAATCTCTTTAAGAGATCCAATTATGTTGAACCAATTGCTACTGAGTTTTGTGCACTAGATTATCTTTATGAAGTTTTGCTTGAAATTTGTGAATTTGAAAATTATGATGAAGAAATTTATGAAGAGATTCACGATAACTCCTTTAATAAAAAGCATGATTGCAATGATTTTCCTATAAATTCTCTTTATGTCAATTGTGCTAATAATATGCAAAACCCTAATATTGGGGATGCTAGTTTTGCTATGTCTACTACTTGTTTCAATGATCATGATTGGGGTGATTCTTCTTATAACCTTGAAAATTTATTTAAGCCCCATGATGAATATGAGATTAATAATAGTGTTTGCAATAATATTGAAAGTGGGTTTGGAAGAGTGTCAACTTTAGATCCCACATATTTGGAGTATGTTCAATCTTATGATATTTTTGATAAAAGTGGGTTCAGAAAGGTCATGACTTTAGTTAATGTTAATCCCACTATCTTGGAAGAGTGTCAACTTTGCATGCATGTGGATTATGTTGAGAATATGTTATGTGATAACTATTTTGTTGAATTTTCCTATGATCCTACATATAATTATTATGAGAGAGGAAAATGTGGTTGTAGAAATTTTTATCTTATTAAATTACCTCTCGTCATGTTGAGATTGCTATCATCTCTTTGTTCTTCCTTGCATATACTAGTTTTTGCTTGCCTTGATACTTTGTTTGCTTACAAGATGCCTATGCATAGGAAGTATGTTAGACTTAAGTGTGTTTGTCACATGTTTCATGATGCTCTCTTTGTGCTTCAATTCTTGTCTTTCATGCGAGCATCATTGAAATTATCAATGCCTAGCTAAAAGGCTTTAAAGAAAAGCGCTTGTTGGGAGTCAACCCAATATTTTTACTTGCTATTATTTAATAAATATTTCATCTAACTTCTGTTTAGATGTGTTTTTATCTTTTAATTAGTGTTTGTGCCAAGTAGAACCTATAGGATAACATATGATGATAGTTGATTTGATTCTGCTGAAAAAACAGAAACTTTGCGCTCACAAGAAAAAAATCAATAAATCACACAAAGTTATTTTGCATTGATTCTTCTTGATGCTGATCAATAGACAAATTTTCCAGTACGTCCTATTTTGGTAGGATTTTTAGAGTTCCATAAGTTTGCGTTAGTTACAGATTGCTACAGACTGTTCTGGTTTTGACAGATTCTGTTTTTCGTGTGTTGTTTGCTTATTTTGATGGTTCTATGGCTAGTAAATTAGTTTGTAAACCATAAGGAAGTTGGAATACAGTAGGTTTAACACATAATTAAATAAAGAAGGAGTTCATTGCAGTACCTTATGTGGTGATTTTGTTTTCTTTCACTAACGAAGCTTATAAGATTTCATGTTGAGTTTTGTGTTGTGAAGTTTTCAAGTTTTGGGTAAAGCTTTTATGGACTATGGAATAAAGGGTGGCAAGAGCCTAAGCTTGGGGATGCCCATGGCACCCCAAGATATTAAAGAATAGCCAAAAGCCTAAGCTTGGGGATGCCCATTGTCGATGTCAAAACCGGCGGATCTCGGGTAGGGGGTCCCGAACTGTGCGTCTAGGCGGATGGTAACAGGAGACAAGGGACACGATGTTTTTACCCAGGTTCGGGCCCTCTCGATGGAGGTAAAACCCTACTCCTGCTTGATTGATATTGATGATATGGGTAGTACAAGAGTTGATCTACCACAAGATCAGAGAGGCTAAACCCTAGAAGCTAGCCTATGGTATGATTGTTGTTCGTCCTACGGACTAAAACTCTCCGGTTTATATAGACACCGGAGAGGGCTAGGGTTACACAGAGTCGGTTACAATGGGAGGAAATCTACATATCATATCGCCAAGCTTGCCTTCCACGCCAAGGAAAGTCCCATCCGGACACGGGACGAAGTCTTCAATCTCGTATCTTCATAGTCCGGGAGTCCGGCCAAAGGTCATAGTCCGGTCATCCGGACACCCCCTAATCCGGAACTCCCTCAGTAGCCCCCGAACCAGGCTTCAAATGACGATGAGTCCGGTGCGTAGATTTGTCTTCGGCGTTGCAAGCCGGGCTCTTCTCCAAATCCCATATACCTGTCGAATAGTGTCCGGCTTCTGATGAATGTTGCGCTCCTTGGCTTCTGTGCCCAATAATGGCCATCTTCCATGTGTCAAAAGAATGCGAAAAGACAGGGGTTCTTTTTTCATTTACCCCCCTAGCTGTGCAAATGGGCCGCCTATAAAAGAGACGGGGATTTAGATCCGAATCACACCATCTTCCCTCCGCGAGCATTCATCGGAGCGCTTTTGAGAGAGATCCATTCCATCATGGCCGGTGAACGCAGCTCCTCCCCTCGCCCCTCCAGCCCTCGGCCCGGAGATTGGGAGAGGTGTTCCGTCCCTCACAGCGAGCTAGTAGTGCTCCAAACCAAGGGGCTCCTCCCCCAGCATACATGGTCCCAGTTCGAGCCAGGATCGCCACCTGTAATGGCGGAGAGCAGGCGGAGAGCGTCCCCAATCCCTCCAAAGGAGAGCGGGTATGCCTTGTCCCTTATTTAATAAGAGGGCTCGGATTTCCAATTCATCCGTTTCTCCAGGGGCTTCTGGAGTTCTATGGCCTCCAGCTACACGACCTCACGCTTGCCTCCATATTGCATATTGCGGGCTTCGTGGTCCTTTGCGAGCTGTTTTTGGGCATCGAGGCCCATTTCGCGCTGTGGAAGAAGTTGTTCTGCCTCGTGCCCCGTTCTTAGGAGGGGTCGATTTATCAAGTGGGCGGAGCCGAACTATGCGCATCGCCGGGACCGGATATCTATCCGGAACCCCAAAGAAGGTGTCCGAAGACTGGCCTTCAGAATGGTTTTATATAGAAGACATCCCCCTGCTGGACCCTGTATGGATCGGTCTCCCTGAGTTCAATAATGCTCCCTTGAAGAAGCGCTTGAGCTGGCGTCCATGGAGCCCTCAGAGGGAAACTGACAGGGACGTCCTTTACTTGATGAGTCGGATAAGGTTGTTAGCTCATTCCGGACTGACCATGATCGAGGTCATGGCCACATGCATTACGCGGGTGGTGCAGCCGCTTCAGTACAGAGGCCACCCCATGTGGGATTTCAACGAGGAGGACGATGCCACCCAGTCCGGTCGCAAGGGGCCGGATTCAGCTGCCACCCTGACGAAGATCTTATCCTCTTTGTACAAGGGAGAAGAGGAGGAATTCCTCCGTGTCAACCCACGGGGCAGATTCTCTATGTACAATCCTCCAAGCTGGGTAAGCGAACACTTTCACTTGCCTATCCGTTTTCATATTCCCATAGTCAAGTACTTAGTCTAGTAATTTTAACGCAGGAGCTATGCCATACTGTAAAGGAGATAAACAGCCCTCCTCCACAACCCGAGGACCCAGAACGGTCCCTCGACCCGGACTCCCAAGAGGACCCGGACTTATGTGTGGAGCTGATTGACGGGGTGTTCCATCAATTGAGTAAGGACAACACCTTAGTGGCCATTACGGCCGATTATCCCGGACTACTTCCAGCCTCAAAGGTAACCGAGACCGAAGTCCCAGTAGTTTCAAGAGGATCCCTCCATGCTTATTTGTGATTGCCGCATAACAATGGCGTTTTTTGCAGGGGAAGTCCTTGATGCGGAGGGCCGAGCCCGCGCTGGCTAGCCAACAAGGGCCATCGAGGCCCAGCGGGCTAAAAAGAAGTGCGGACCGGATCGAGACGCCAGCCCAATGGTACGGCGTGCGATTTTAATGCCCAGGGTTTATGCCTTCAAGGCATACTAACACTCATGCTCTCTTTTAGGAAGAAGGGCTCCCGTCGGACTATATCCACCAGCCAGGATTCAAGGCCGGGTCCGGAAGAGGAGGCGAACATGGGGCGCGCACCGGACGCTCCTCCGACAGAGGACATGGATGGGCTATCTGCCACCAATTCAGAGGTGGAGAGTGCCATAAACCACAGGCGTCGCCGGACTGTTCTTCGTGACGCATGTTTTTCCCAAGAGGTGTTGGACGCCTTTAATACGGGAGATGCGTACCTCCGTGCCGCTAAAAATGGTCTAGCCAGAGCCACAGAGCAGTATGTAAAGGACATATAGGTGAGTAAATCTGATGGTTATATATGTCAGTAGCCCCTGAGAATTGAAACAGTTAAAATAACTAATTTAAGGACCATTTGTTTTGCAGGATCTTACAAAAAAGAATACGCAACTGTTCCAGGAGCTGGAAGAGTGCAAGTCCCAACTTGAGGCTGCACTAGCCGCCACGGGGAATGCCAAGGAGACCCCCTCAGGTAATATATGCTTCGAAAGATGAGTATGTTGTGAAGTGCGGCATGTGCGCAATTCTGACATCAACAGTACAGATGGCGCCGGAGTGGATCCGGACAAGCAACAACTCCTTTGCCAGTTAAAGGCCGGCGAGAGCATGCTTACAAGGGTGAGGCAAGAGAAGAACAAGCTTCAAGATGCCAACACCCAGCTGGGCGAGGAACTAAAGGATGTTCGTGCTCAGCTGTCGGATTCCGTAAAGGAGAATCGGCGGCTTCGACGCGGCATTTTTAGTAAGTGCTTGAACGAACCTTCGAAAAAAGAGTTCGACGAGGAAGTCGATTGACAGAGTTATGTCTGTAGGTATGCTAACAGGTCGGCCTGCAGAGGAAATGCCCAGTTCTACAGGTGACCTTCTTCCCGAGCTATGCAACTGCACGAACGAGTTCGACAGGCGATGCAAGGCGTTGTCCAGGCTTTGTGGCCATCCCTCTCCATGCCCGAAGGCCTTGGAGAGCTTGCAGAGAAGCTAAAGGGAGCACGGCAGTGCTTCCGATTATGGAAGATATCGGCCTGCCGCCAAGGCGCCAGGGAGGCCTGGGCCATGGTGAAGACGCGGTACACGAAGGCTGACCCGAACCACATGGCCGAGGTCGGACCTGTGGGGCCCGATGGGAAGGAGATCCCTGTCAGTTTAGTGTATGGCCAAGTAGAGCTGGCCGCCAAGTATTCCCAACAGGACTGTAAATTGGACAGCCTGTTGGGTGGTATTGAAGAAGAATATACCCAGTCAAATTGACTATGTAATTTAAATGACATGTAAAATGCCTTCTAGCCGGATTGTAGATCATTTGTCATTCCGGACCTTTTCGCTTCAACCTCTGGACCCAATAGTCCGGAGTGTGTCCGAATACCCTCTCGGTTATGTAAGAACCGGGGCATGCGTGGAGACCAGGCGTAGGGGTCATTAGTGCTTTAGCAGACAAGTGCCCAACTAGTTATGTTATATTACATGGTTAGTAAGAAACATCTTCCAGGGACAATAGTTCCGTTAGGGGTTCCTTTCCCTGGGAGGCATGCCCTAAAGTGCATGTCCGGACTGCGAAAAAAGCAGAAAAGCATCTGGGGGCGGATAAATAAACAAGTGAAAAATCATCTTTTAGTTCACCGACCGAATATTCCCTTAAGAATGCTAGCTTTCGGCTTCACCCAGTCTGAGGTACACATCCGGATGACTCGGAAGTAACAATCGCAGAGGTGCTCCCTATACCACCTAGTCGAACATTCGGGAACATAGGGGTAAGCACTGGAGCCAGGCAACCCAGCTTGGCCAAAACTTAAGTCATATCGATGCATATAATGGTGAATAAAAGGTACATGCGGAAGTGTGACACATGTGTTGGGCATGAGGCACGTATATACAAGCTTCTGATAAAGAAGCCCCCAGGTATGATGAGCGCGGATAGTGCGTCAATTATGTGCGAACAATGCGCAAGCGAGCCCTTAATGGTTTGTAAGAAAAAAGGAGGGAGAAGGAGAGAAATATAAGGCAGCTAATGTGTAAAAAATGGACAAAGGAAGGAGACGAACACAGAGTCCGGCGCTAGGCGTAGAATCTTCGTAGGCGTGCTGCGTTCCATGGGTTCGGCTCGAGTCGGTTATCCGATGCATTTCGCAGACGGTACGCTCCACCAGTTAGGACTTGGTCGATTATGAAGGGACCTTCCCGTTCAGGCTTGAGTTTGTCCTTTTTCTTGTCCGGCAGGCGTAGAACTAGTTCGCCAACATTGTAGGTTTTGGCCCGTACTTCTCTGCTTTGATATGTTCGAGCCTGTTGTTGATAGAATGCGGAACGGGCTTTTCCCACGTCATGCTCCTCCTCCAGTGCGTCCAAACTGTCCTGCCGATCGAGCTCGGCTTCTCTTTCTTCGTACATGCGCACGCGAGGTGAGTCATGAATTATGTCGCAGGGCAGGACTGCCTCTGCACCGCATACCATAAATAATGGTGTGAATCCGGTAGTGCATTCGGCGTGATCCGCAGCCCCCAGAGTACGGAGTCGAGCTCCTCTACCCAGTGCGTGTTAGATTCCTTGAGGGATCGCACTAATCTGGGTTTGATGCCGCTCATGATTAGACCATTTGCTCGCTCGACTTGACCGTTAGTTTGTGGGTGATAGACTGAAGCGTAGCCGAGCTTGATGCCCATGTTTTTGCACCAGAGTTTAACCTCGTCGGCCGTAAAGTTCGTGATGTTGTCAGTGATGATGCTGTGGGGGACGCCATAATGGTGTACGACCCCTAATATGAAGTCTATCATCGGTCCGGATTCGACCGTCTTAACAGGCTTGGCCTCTATCCATTTGGTGAATTTTTCCACCATGACCAGTAGGTATTTTTGCTTGTGGGTTCCACCTTCAAGGGGTCCAACCATGTCAAGCCCCCCAGACCGCAAAAGGCCAGGTAATGGGTATAGTTTGGAGGGCGGTAGGTGGCATGTGGCTTTGGTTAGCAAATAACTGGCAACCGACGCATCGTTGGACTAAGTCCTTAGCATCTGCCCGGGCCATCGGCCAGTAAAATCCAGTACGGAAGGCCTTGCTTACAAGGGCCTGGGCTGCGGGGTGGTGCCCGCCAAGTCTGGCATGAATTTCGGCCAGAAGGTTCCGCCCTTCCTCTTCGGAGATACACCTTTGAAGGACTCCGGTGGTGCTTTTCTTATAAAGATCTCCTTCATGGACTTTATAGGCTTTGGATGGCCGCACTAGTAGCATGCCTCATTTTGGTCCTCAGGAAGTTCCTGCCTAGTTAAGTAGGCTAAGAATGGTTCTGTCCACGGGGCAACTACTGCCATTATGATGCGGGCTGAGGATGTTACCTCGTTGGCAGAGCCTTCGGTTACATCAGAATGTTCGATGTCAGGTGGTGCGGCTGGGTCCGGATTGTTATTTCCGGATTCCTCTTCCCACTGTACGGATGGCTTGAATAGCCTCTCCAAGAAAATGTTGGGGGGGATTGCATTGTGGTTTGCGCCGATGCATGCCAAGACGTCTGTTGCCTGATTGTTTTCCCTGGCTATATGGTGGAATTCGAGCCCTTCGAACCGAGCTGACATGTTTAGGACAGCATTGCGATAAGCTACCATTTTCGGATCTTTGGCATCAAAGTCTCCATTTATTTGGGATATCGTGAGGTTCGAATCCCCACGCACCTCTAGGCGTTGAATGCCCATGGAGGTTGCCATCCGGAGACCATGTAGAAGGGCCTCGTATTCGGCTGCATTGTTGGAGTCCGTATACACTATCTGGAGTACATATTGAACTATATCTCCTGTTGGGGACGTCAGAACGACGCCAGCCCCCAGACCCGCTAGCATTTTGGAGCCGTCGAAGTGCATGATCCAGTTGGAATATATGTTGTACTCTTTAGGGAGTTCGGCTTCAGTCCATTCAGCGACAAAGTCGGCCAAAACTTGCGACTTGATGGCTCATTGTGGCTTATAGGTTATGTCGAACGGGAGGATCTCAATGGCCCATTTGGCAATCCGGCCCATCGCGTCGCGGTTGTTTATAATATCATTAAGAGGTACTTCGGAGGCTACTGTTATTGAACACTCTTGAAAGTAGTGTCGTAGCTTCCGGGACGCCATGAACACTGCGTACGCTATCTTCTGGTAATGCGGGTACCAGGATTTGCATGGAGTGAGGACAGTGGACACGTAGTAGACTAGTTTCTGGACAGAGAATTTGTGTCCGTCCGTTTCTCATTCGACGATGAGCACTGCGCTTACAACTTGATGAGTTGCCGCAATGTATAACAACATTGGTTCGTCGATGTTAGGCCCGGCTAGGACCGGGTTTGTTGCCAATATGGCTTTTATTTCTTCTAGTCCGGCCGTGGCGGCATCCGTCCACTCGAAGTGTTTGGTGCGCCGGAGGAGGTGATAAAGGGGTAATGCTTTTTCTCCCAAGCGGGAGATGAAGCGGCTTAGAGCCGCCACGCATCCAGTCAATTTTTGTATTTGTTTGAGGTCCTTTTTAATGTCCAATTGTGACAGAGCTCGGATCTTGTCTGGGTTTGCTTCAATTCCTCTACCGGATACAATGAAGCCCAGAAGATTTTCGGTTGGTACGCCGAAAACGCATTTTTCCGGGTTAAGCTTGATGTCATATGTTCGGAGGTTATCGAACGTGAGCCTCAAGTCGTCTACTAGAGTTTAGACATGCTTGGTTTTGACGACCATGTCATCTACGTATGCTTCAACTGTTTTGCCAATCTGGTTGGCCAGACATGTCTGGATCATGCGCTGATATGTTGCACCGGCGTTTTTGAGACCGAAGGGCATTGTGTTGAAGCAGAATGGGCCGTATGGGGTGATAGATGCCGTCGCGGCTTGGTCTGGCTCTGCCATCTTAATTTGATGGTAGCCAGAGTATGCATCGAGGAAACATAATGAATCATGTCCTGCAGTAGCGTCGATGATTTGATCAATGCGGGGGAGGGGGAAGGGATCCTTTGGGCAAGCCTTGTTGAGGTCTTTAAAATCGACGCATAAGCGCCAGGATTTGTCCTTCTTTGGTACCATCACCAGGTTTGCTAGCCAGTCCGGATGTTTTATATCTCTGATGAATCCGGCTTCCAGTAGTTTGGCTAGCTCCTCTCCCATGGCTTGTCTCTTAGGTTCAGAGAAACGTCGAAGAGCCTGCTTAACAGGCTTGAATCCTTTTAGGATGTTCAGGCTGTGCTCGGCCAGCCTGCGTGGGATTCCTGGCATGTCTGAAGGGTGCCAGGCAAAGATGTCCCAATTTTCGCGTAGGAATTCTCGTAGTGCGGCGTCTACATCGGGGTTTAATTGTGCCCCGATGGAGGCTGTTTTTGTAGGGTCCGTTTGATGGACTTGGAATTTGACTATTTCGTCTGCCGGTTAAAGGAGGTTGACTTGGATCTTTTGTCGAGTATCACATCGTCCCTGTCCACCGTGGAGCGTAGCGTAGTTAGTTCCTCGGCCGCTAGGGCTTCGGACAATGCCTCAAGGGCCAGTGCGGCTGTCTTGTTTTCGGTGCGGAGTGCTATGTCCGGGTCACTAGCGAGAGTGATGATCCCGTTGGGTCCGGGCATTTTAAGCTTCATGTACCCGTAATGGGGTATAGCTTGAAAAATTGTGAATGCCTCTCGCCCTAACAGAGCGTGGTATCCACTGCTGAACGGGGCCACTTGAAATGTGACCTCCTCGGATCTGTAATTATCCGGCGTGCCGAACACCACATCCAGTGTTATTTTTCCTGTACAGCACGCTTCCCAATTGGGGATTATTCCTCTAAAGGTTGTGTTGCTTCGCTCAATGCGGCTCTAGTCTATTTCCATTTTTCGAAGGGTTTCCTCATAGATGAGGTTCAATCCACTGCCACCGTCCATGAGTACCTTGGTAAGCCGAAAGCCGTCCACTATCGGACTGAGGACCAATGCGGCTGATGCTCGGGTTGTTCGGAATTTAGGTTCGTCCCTGGCGTTAAAGGTAATAGCCGTGTCACTCCATGGGTTTATTGTTGCTACCTGGTAGACTTTGGTAAGGCTGCGAAGTGTTCATTTCTGCATGTTGTTTGATGCGAAAGTCTCGAAGACTGTTGATACCGTACTGGCATTCCTGGGGTGATGTTCTGCGGATTCTGGAGTTGGAAGCTCCTCGCCACTTCTGGCCACCTGCCGGAGTATCCAACATGCTCTAAGGCTATGAGTTGGTGTGAAGCCCTATGTACTATGAATTTTACAGGGTCCGTTGAGCCATCCCTTCAGTACGGTTCCATACCCTATAGAGGGTTTTTGTTTTTTGTTGTTTGGCCCAGGTGCCTAGCAATAGTGTGCCCTTTTATTTCGGACTGGGATTGCATTCACGCCGGATTGTCCCAGAATTTTATTTCAGTTTTCCGAACGCTTTCCGTCGCACAGTATTTTCGTACTATGGATGCCAAGTCAGCGAAGCGTGTAATTTCACGGCGACTTATGGCGTTGAGGATCCCGATGTCCATACAATTATTGCAGAAGAATGAAATTGCATCCTCCTCGCGGCAGTCCTCTATCCTGTTCATAACCAGGAGGAATCTGGCCCAGTAATGGTGTACTGTTTCTGTTGGCTCTTGCCAAATTTGGGCTAGATCCCTTATATTTGGGTGGGCGGGTGGAGTTAAATCTGGAACCTCGACCAATCTGAGACTCAGGGGCCGAGAAGTTTCCGAACTCGGAGGATTGTGTCCTTGGATGTTGTCCAATGAATCCGGCCCGCTACCTGACTTTAGGTTCAGGGCTTGAGTGACGTCCTCCCCTCGGCGGGTATCCGGCCTGGAGGGGTCAGGAATCCGGACATATCTGGTCCTTAGGATGGGCGAAGATTCACCGCATTGTTCCTCAACCAATTCGACATGGTGGGTGACCTGGGGAGAGTCAATCTCTCTCGGATCGAGTTTAAGCCCAATCTGATTGTAATCTGTAGTGACTCCCAGGGCGGCGATGCGATCCAAGAGCTCGTTTAAGGAAGAGAACTCCATCGGATCTGACTACTCGGCGAGTTCCGAGTTGACGTGGAGATTACTTTCGATGACCCGAGAGGTCATCGTCGGCGCGGCGGCCGAATAGGCGGTCATTAGAAAACCGCCTAGACGGAGAGTTTGGCCGATAGCCAAAGCTCCTTTCACAACAGCGCCATCTTTAAAGACGGGGTGCGGCATCCTTCCTGATGGCGACGGCACAGCGGAACTCTCAATGAAAGCACCAATGTCGGTGTCAAAACCGGTGGATCTCGGGTAGGTGGTCCCGAACTGTGCGTCTAGGCGGATGGTAATAGGAGACAAGGGACACGATGTTTTTACCCAGGTTCGGGCCCTCTCGGTGGAGGTAAAACCCTACTCCTGCTTGATTGATATTGATGATATGGGTAGTACAAGAGTTGATCTACCACGAGATCAGAGAGGCTAAACCGTAGAAGCTAGCCTATGGTATGATTGTTGTTCGTCCTACGGACTAAAACTCTCCAATTTATATAGACACCGGAGAGGGCTAGGGTTACACAGAGTCGGTTACAAGGGGAGGAGATCTACATATCGTATCGCCAAACTTGCCTTCCACGCCAAGGAAAGTCCCATCCGGACACGGGACGAAGTCTTCAATCTTGTATCTTCATAGTCCGGGAGTCCGGCCAAAGGTCATAGTCCGGTCATTCGGACACCCCCTAATCCGGAACTCCCTCACCCATGGCACCTCAAGATATTCAAGAATAGCCAAAAGCCTAAGTTTGGGGATGCCCCGGGAAGGCATCCCCTCTTTCGTCTTCGTTCATTGGTAACTTTACTTGGAGCTATATTTTTATTCACCACATGATATGTGTTTTTCTTGGAGCGTCGTGTACTGTATTAGTCTTTGCTTTTAATTTACCACAATCATCCTTGCTATACACACCTTTTGGGAGAATCCTAGTTGATTAGAATTTGCTATAATACTCTATGTGCTTCACTTATATCTTTTGAGCTTGATAGTTTTTGCTCTAGTGCTTCACTTATATCTTTTAGAGCACGGTGGTGTCTTAATTTTGAAGAAATTTCTAGTCTCTCATGCTTCACTTATATTATTTTGAGAGTCTCTTAGAACAGCATGGTATTTTCTATGGTTACAAAGTTGGTCTTAGAATGATGAGCATCCAAGTTGGGTATAATAAAAACTATCATAGAAAAAGAATTGGATGCTATGATCAACTTGATGCTTGATAATTGTTTTGAGATATAAAGGTATTAATGTTAGGGTCATGCTAGTGGGTAATTATGAAATTTAGAAATACTTTTGTTGAAGTTGGCAAGTCCCGTAGCATGCACGTATGGTAAAAGTTATGTGACAAATTTGTTGCATGAGGTGCTTTTGATTGTCTTCCTTATGAGTGGCAGTCGGGGACGAGCGATGGTCTTTTCCTACCAATCTATTCCTCTTGGGGCATGCGTAGTACTACTTTGCTTCGAGGGCGAAGTACACTTTTGCAATAAGTATATGAGTTCTTTTTTGACTAATGTGAGTCCATGGACATATGCACACTCATCCTTTTACTTTGCTAGCCTTTATTATTACCACCCAACTTCCGCCAGTAGCATGAACCCTTTATTTACCTTCCTCAAAACAACCACCATACCTACCTATTATGTCATTTCCATAGCCATTCTAAGATATATTGCCATGCAACTTTCCACCATTCCATTTATTATGACACGTTCCATCATTGTCATATTGCTCTTTTGCATGATCATGTAGTTGACATCGTATTTGTGGCAAGGCCACTTCATAATTTTCATACATGTCGCTCTTGATTCATTGCATATCCCGGTACACCGCCGGAGGCATTCATATAGTCATATCTTGTTCTAGCTTTGAGTTGTAATTCTTGAGTTGTAAATCCATATAAGTGTGATGATCTTCATTATTAGAGCATTGTCCTAGTGAGGAAAGGATGATGAAGGCTATGATTCCCCCACATGTCGGGATGAGAATTCGGACTTTACAAAAAGAAAAAAATGAGAAAAAAAAGGCCAAAAAGAAAAAAAAGAGGCCAAAGAAAAAAAAAGAGGCCAAAGAAAAAAGAAAAAAAAGAAGAAAAAAGAAAAAAATAATAATAAAATGAGAGAAAAAGAGAGAAGGGACAATGCTACTATCTCTTTTTCCACACTTGTGCTTCAAAGTAGCACCATGATCTTCATGATAGAGAGTCTCATATGTTGTCACTTTCATATACTAAGTGGGAATTTTTCATTATAGAACTTGGCTTGTATATTCCAATGATGGGCCTCCTCAAAATACCCTAGGTCTTCGTGAGGAAGCAAGTTGGATGCGCACCCAGTTAGTTTCTTTTGTTAAGCTTTCATATATTTATAGCTCTAGTGCATTCGTTGCATGGCAATCCCTACTCACACACATTGATATCTATTAATGGGCATCTCCATATAGCCTGTTAATACGCCTAGTTGATGTGAGACTATCTTATCCCTTCTTGTCCTCACAACCACCATATACCACCATAGTGCTATGTCCATGGCTTGCGCTCATGTATTGCGTAAGAGTTGAAAAAGCTGAAGCGCGTTAAAAAGTATGAAACAATTGCTCGGCTCGTCATCGGGGTTGTGCATGATGGGAGTATTTTGTGTAATGAAAATGAAGCATGGCCTAACTATATGATTTTGTAGGGATAAGCTTTCTTTGGCTATGCTATTTTGATAGGACATGATTATTTGTTAGTATGCTTTGAAGCATTATTATTTTTATGTTTTATAAACTTTTATTTTGAATCATTTGGACCTGAACATTCATGCCACAATAAGGAAAATTACATTATGAATTATGCTAGGTAGCATTCCACATCAAAACTTTCTTTTTATCATTTTCGATTGGGGATGCTTGATACGTCTCCAACGTATCTATAATTTTTGATTGTTCCATGCTATTATATTACCCCTTTTGGATGTTTATGGGCTTTATTTTACACATTTATATCATTTTTGGGACTAACCTACTAACCGGAGGCCCAGCCCATATTGCTGTTTTTTTGCCTATTTCAGTATTTCGAAGAAAAAGAATATCAAATGGAGCCCAAACGGAATGAAACCTTCGGGAGCGTGATTTTTGGAACGAACGTGATCCGGAGAGCTTGGAGTGCAAGTCAAGAAGCTACCGAGGAAGCCATGAGATAGGAGGCCCCCCTATAGGGCGCGCCCCCTGTCTCGTGGGCCCCTCGGGCGGCCACCGACGTACTTCTTCCTCCTATATATACCTACGTACCCCGAAAACATCCAGGAGCACCACGAAACACAATTTCCACCGCCGTAACCTTCTGTATCTGCGAGATCTCATCTTGGAGCCTTCACCGGCACTCTGCCGGAGGGGGAATCGACCATGGAGGGCTTCTACATCAACATCCTTTCCCCTCCGATGAGTTGTGAGTAGTTTACCACAGACCTACAGGGCCATAGTTATTAGCTAGATGGCTTCTTCTCTCTTTTTGGATCTCAATACAATGTTCTCCCCCTCTCTTGTGGAGATCTATTCGATGTAATCTCTTTTTGTGGTGTGTTTGTCGAGATCCGATGAATTGTGGGTTTATGATCAAGTTTATCTATGAATAATATTTGAATCTTCTCTGAATTATTTTATGTATGATTGAGTTATCTTTGCAAGTCTCTTCGAATTATCAGTTTGGTTTGGCCTACTAGATTGATCTTTCTTGCCATGGGAGAAGTGCTTAGCTTTGGGTTCAATCTTACAGTGTTCTTACCCAGTGACAGAAAGGGTTGCAAGACACGTATTGTATTGTTGCCATCGAGGATAACAAGATGGGGTTTATATCATATTGCATGAGTTTATCCCTCTACATCATGTCATCTTGCTTAATGCGTTACTCTGTTCTTATGAACTTAATACTCTAGATGCAGGCAGGAGTCGGTCGATGTGTGGAGTAATAGTAGTAGATGCAGGCAGGAGTCGGTCTACTTGTTATGGACATGATTACTATATACATGATCATGCCTAGATAATCTCATAACTATGCGCTTTTCTATCAATTGCTCGACAATAATTTGTTCACCCACCGTAATACTTACGCTATCTCGAAAGAAGCCTCTAGTGAAACCTGTTGGGGAACGTTGCAGAAAATAAAAAAATTCTACGCTTCACCAAGATCAATCTATGGAGTCATCTAGCAACGAGAGAGAGGATAGCATCTACATACCCTTGTAGATCACGCACAGAAGCGTTCAAGAGAACGGGGTTGAGGGAGTCGTACTCGTCGTGATCCGAATCACCGATGATCCTAGTGCTGAATGGACAGCACCTCCGCGTTCAACACATGTACGGTTGGGAAGACGTCTCCTCCTTCTTGATCTAGCAAGGGGGAAGGATAGGTTGATGGAGATCCAGCAGCACAACGGTGTGGTGGTGGAAGTAGCAGCGATCTCGACAGGGCTTAGACAAGCTCTATGAGAAGAAGAGGTGTTGCAGAGGGAGAGGGAGGCGCCAGGAGCAGGGGTGCGCAGCCCTCCCTCCCCCCTCTTTATATAGGGGCCCTGGGGGGTACCGGCCCCCTAGAGATTGGATCTCAAGGGGGGGTGGCGGCCAAGGGGTTGGCTTGCCCCCCAAGCCAAGTGGGGCGCCCCCCACCCCTAGGGTTCCCAACCCTAGGCGCAGGGGGAGGCAAAGGGGGCGCACCAGCCCACCAGGGGCTGGTTCCCCTTCCCACTTCAGCCCATGGTGCCCTCCAGGATAGGTGGCCCCACCCGGTGGACCCCCGGGACCCTTCCGGTGGTCCCGGTACAATACCGGTGACCCTCGAAACTTTCCCGATGGCCGAAACTGGACTTCCTATATATAATTCTTCACCTCCGGACCATTCTGTAACTCCTCATGACCTCCGGGATCTCATCCGAGACTCCGAACAACTTTCGGGTTACCGCATACTAATATCTCTACAACCCTAGCATCACCGAACCTTAAGTGTGTAGACCCTATGGGTTCGGGAGACATGCAGACATGACCGAGACGACTCTCCGGTCAATAACCAACAGCGGGATCTGGATACCCATGTTGGTTCCCACATGCTCCTCGATAATCTCATCGGATGAACCACGATGTCGAGGATTCAAGTAATCCCGTATGCAATTCCATTTGTTAATCGCTACGTTACTTGCCCGAGATTCGATCGTCGGTATCCCAATACCTCGTTCAATCTTGTTACCGGCAAGTCACTTTACTCGTACCATAATGCATGATCCCGTTACCAAACACTTGGTCACATTGAGCTCATTATGATGATGCATTACCGAGTTGGCCCAGAGATACCTCTCCGTCATACGGAGTGACAAATCCCAGTCTCGATCCGTGTCAACCCAACAGATACTTTTGGGGATACCCGTAGTATACCTTTATAGTCACCCAGTTACGTTGTGACGTTTGGTACACCCAAAGCACTCCTACGGCATCCGGGAGTTACACGATCTCATGGTCTAAGGAAATGATACTTGACATTGGAAAAGCTCTAGCAAACGAACTACACAATCTTGTGCTATGCTTAGGATTGGGTCTTGTCCATCACATCATTCTCCTAATGATGTGATCCTATTATCAACGACATCCAATGTCCATAGTCAGGAAACCATGACTATCTGTTGATCAACAAGCTAGTCAACTAGAGGCTCACTAGGGACATGTTGTGGTCTATGTATTCACACGTGTATTACGATTTCCGGATAACACAATTATAGCATGAATAACAGACAATTATCATGAACAAGGAAATATAATAATAATCATTTTATTATTGCCTCTAGGGCATATTTCCAACAGTCTCCCACTTGCACTAGAGTCAATAATCTAGTTACATTGTGATGAATCGAACACCCATAGAGTTCTGGTGTTGATCATGTTTTGCTCGCGGAAGAGGTTTAGTCAACGGATCTGCAATATTCAGATCCGTATGCACTTTGCAAATATCTATGTCTCCAACTTGAACATTTTCACAAATGGAGTTGAAGCGACGCTTGATGTGCCTAGTCTTCTTGTGAAACTAGGGCTCCTTGGCAAGGGCAATAGATCCACTGTTGTCACAGAAGAGAGTGATCGGCCCCGACGCATTGGGTATGACTCCTAGGTCGGTGATGAACTCCTTCATCTAGATTGCTTCATGTGCTGCCTCCGAGGCTGCCATGTACTCTGCTTCACATGTAGATCCCGCCACGACGCTTTGCTTGCAACTGCACTAGCTTACTGCCCCTCCATTCAAAATATACATGTATCCTGTTTGTGACTTGGAGTCATCCAGATCTGTGTCGAAGCTAGCGTTGACGTAACCCTTTATGACGAGCTCTTCGTCACCTCCTTATACGAGAAACATATCCTTAGTCCCTTTCAGGTACTTCAGGATGTTCTTGACCGCTGTCCAGTGTTCCATGCCGGGATTACTTTGGTACCTTCCTACCAAACTTATGGCAAGGTTTACATCAGGTCTGGTACACAGCATGGCACACATAATAGACCCTATAGCCGAGGCATAGGGGATGACACTCATCTTTTCTCTATCTTCTGCAGCTGTCGGGCATTGAGCTGAGCTCAATTTCACACCTTACAACACAGGCAAGAACCCCTTCTTGGCCTGATCCATATTGAACTTCTTTAATATCTTATCAAGGTATGTGCTTTGTGAAAGACCTATGAGGCGTCTTGATGCCTAATATGTAAGCAGCTTCTCCAAGGTCCTTCATTGAAAAACACTTGTTCAAGTAGGCCTTAATGTTGTCCAAAAGTTCTATATCATTTCCCATCAAAAGTATGTCATCAACATATAATATGAGAAATGCTACAGAGCAACCACTCACTTTCTTGTAAACATAGGCTTCTCCATAAGTCTGCATAAACCCAAACGCTTTGATCATCTCATCAAAGCGAATGTTCCAACTCCGAGATGCTTGCACCATCCCATAAATGGATCGCTGGAGTTTGCATACCTTGTTAGCATTCTCAGGATCGACAAAATCTTCCGGCTGCATCATATACAGTTCTTCCTTAAGATAGCCGTTAAGGAATGCCGTTTTGACGTCCATTTGCCATATCTCATAATCGTAGTATGCGACAATTGCTAACATGATTCGGACAGACTTCAGCTTCGCTACGGGAGAGAAAGTCTCATCGTAGTCAACCCCTTGAACTTGTCGATAACCCTTAGCGACAAGTCGAGCTTTATAGATGGTAACATTACCATCCGCATCCTTCTTCTTCTTAAAGATCCATTTGTTTTCTATCGCTCGCCGATCATCGGGAAAGTCTGTCAAGTCCATACTTTGTTTTCATACATGGATCCTATCTCGGATTGCATGGCTTCAAGCCATTTGTTGGAATCTGGGCCCGCCATCACTTCTTCATAGTTTGAAGGTTCACCGTTGTCTACCAACATGATTTCCAGGACAGGGTTGCCATACCACTCTGGTGTGGAACGTGTCCTCGTGGACCTACGAAGTTCAGTAGTAACTTGATCCGAAGTACCTTGATCATCATCATTAGTTTCCTCTCTAGTCGGTGCAAGCACCACAGGAACATCTTCCTGAGCTGCGCTACTTTCCGGTTCAAGAGGTAGTACTTCATCAAGTTCCACTTTCCTCCCACTTACTTCTTTCAAGAGAAACTCTTTCTCCAGAAAGGTCCCGTTCTTGGCAACAAAGATCTTGCCTTAGGATCTGAGGTAGAAGGTATACCCAATGGTTTCCTTAGGGTATCCTATGAAAACGCATTTTTCCAACTTGGGTTCGAGCTTTTTAGGTTAGAGTTTCTTGACATAAGCATCGCATCCCCAAACTTTTAGAAACGACAGCTTAGGTTTCTTCCCAAACCATAATTCATACGGTGTCGTCTCAACGGATTTAGATGGTGCCCTATTTAAAGTGAATGTAGTTGTCTCTAGAGCGTATCCCCAAAATGATAGCGGTAAATCGGTAAGAGACATCATAGACCGCACCATATCCAATAAAGTGCGATTACGACGTTCGGACACACCGTTACGCTGAGGTGTTCCAGGCGGCGTGACTTGTGAAACAATTCCACATTTCCTTAAGTGCGTACCAAATTCGTGACTTAAATATTCTCCTCCACGATCTGATCATAAGAACTTTATCTTTCGGTCACGTTGATTCTCTACCTCATTTTGAAATTCCTTGAACTTTTCAAAGGTCTCAGAGTTGTGTTTCATCAAGTAGACATACCCATATCTACTCAAGTCATCAGTGAGAGTGAGAACATAACGATATCCTCCGCGAGCCTCAACGCTCATTGGACCACACACATCAGTATGTATGATTTCCAATAAGTTGGTTGCTCGCTCCATTGTTCCGGAGAACGGAGTCTTGGTCATTTTGCCCATGAGGCATGGTTCGCATGTGTCAAATGATTCATAATCGAGAGATTCTAAAAGTCCATCAGCATGGAGCTTCTTCCTGCACTTGACACCAATGTGACCAAGGCGGCAGTGCCACAAGTATGTGGGACTATCGTTATCAACTTTACATCTTTTTGTATTCACACTATGAATATGTGTAACATGTTCGAGATTCATTAAGAATAAACCATTGACCATCGGGGCATGACCATAAAACATATCTCTCATATAAGTAGAACAACCATTATTCTCGGATTTAAATGAGTAGCCATCTCGTATTAAACGAGATCCAGATACAATGTTCATTCTCAAAGCTGGCACTAAATAACAATTATTGAGGTTTAAAACTAATCCCGTAGGTAAATGTAGAGGTAGTGTGCCGATGACGATCACATCGACCTTGGAACCATTCCCGACGCGCATCGTCACCTCGTCCTTCGCCAGTCTCCGCTTATTCCGCAGCTCCTGCTTTGAGTTACAAATATGAGCAACCGCACCGGTATCAAATACCCAGAAGCTACTACGAGTACTGGTAAGTTAAACATCAATTACATGTATATCACATATACCTTTAGTGTTGCCGGCCTTCTTGTCCGCTAAGTATTTGGGGCAGTTCCGCTTCCAGTGTCCGCTTACCTTGCAATAAAAGCACTCAGTCTCAGGTTTGGGTCCATTCTTTGGCTTTTTCCCGGCAACTGGCTTACCGGGCGCGGCAACTCCCTTGCCGTCCTTCTTGAAGTTCTTCTTACCCTTGCCTTTCTTGAACTTAGTGGTTTTATTGACCATCAACACTTGATGTTCCTTTTTGATTTCGACCTCCGCTGATTTCAGCATTGAAAATACTTCAGGAATAGTTTTCACCATCCCCCGCATATTGAAGTTCATCACAAAGCTCTTGTAGCTAGGTGGGAGCGACTGAAGGATTCTATCAATGACCGCCTCGTCCGGGAGGTTAATGTCCAGCTGGGACAGGCGGTTGTGCAACCCAGACATTTTGAGTATGTGCTCACTGACAGAACTATTTTCCACCATCTTACAACTGTAGAACTTGTCGGAGACTTCATATCTCTCGACCCGGGCATGAGCATGGAAAACCATTTTTAGCTCTTCGAACATCTCATATGCTCCGTGTTGCTCAAGACGCTTTTGGAGCCCCGGTTCTAAGCTATAAAGCATGCCGCACTAAACGAGGGAGTAATCATCAGCACGTGACGCCCAAGCGTTCATAATGTCTTGGTTCTCTGGGATGGGTGCATCACCTAGCGGTTCTTCTAGGACATATGCTTTCTTGGCAGCTATGAGGATGATCCTCAGGTTTCGGACCCAGTCCGTATAGTTGCTGCCATCATCTTTCAGCTTGGTTTTCTCTAGGAACGTGTTGAAGTTGAGGTTGACATGAGCGTTGGCCATTTGATCTACAAGACATTTTGCAAAGGTTTTTAGACTAAGTTCATGATAATTAAGTTCATCTAATCAAATTATTTAATGAACTCCCACCCAGATTAGACATCCCTCTAGTCATCTAAGTGATACATGATCCGACTCAACTAGACCGTGTCCGATCATCACGTGAGACAGAATCATGTGAGACAGACTAGTCATCATCGGTGAACATGTCCATGTTGTTCGTATCTTCCATACGACTCATGTTCGACCTTTCGGTCTCTTTTGTTCCGAGGCCATGTATGTACATGCTAGGCTCGTCAAGTCAACCTAAGTGTTTTTGCATGTGTAAATCTGTCTTACACCCGTTGTATGTGAACGTTAGGATCTATCACACCCGATCATCACGCGGTTCTTCGAAACAACGTACTTTCGCAACGGCGCACAGTTAGGGGGAACACTTTCTTGAAATTATTATGAGGGGTCATCTTATTTACTACCGCCGTTCTAAGCAAATAAGATGCAAAAACATGATAAACATCACATGCAATCAAATAGTGACATGATATGGCCAATATCACATTGCTCCTTTGATATCCATCTTCGGGGCGCCATGATCATCTTCGTCACTGGCATGACACCATGATCTCCATCATCGTGTCTCCTTGAAGTTGTTTGCCAACTATTACTTCTACTACTATGGCTAACGGTTTAGCAATAAAGTAAAGTAATTACATGGCGTTTATTCATTGACATGCAGGTCATACAATAAATAATACAACTCCTATGGCTCCTGCCGGTTGTCATACTCATCGACATGCAAGTCGTGATTCCTATTACAAGAACATGATCTCATACATCACATATATATCATTCATCACAAACTTTTGGCCATAGCACATCACAAAGGCAAAATGCTGCAAAAACAAGTTAGACGTCCTCTAATTGTTGTTGCATGTTTTTACGTGGCTGCAATAGGGTTCTAGCAAGAATGTTTCTTACTTACGTAAAATCTACAACGTGATATGCCAATTTCTATTTACCCTTCATAAGGACCCTTTTCATCGAATCCGATCTGACTAAAGTGGGAGAGATAGACACCCGCTAGCCACCTTATGCAACTAGTGCATGTCAGTCGGTGGAACCTGTCTCACGTAAGCGTACGTGTAAGGTCGGTCCGGGCCGCTTCATCCCAGGATGCCGTTGAAACAAGATAAGACTAGTAGTGGCAAGAAAATTGACAACATCTACGCCCACAACAAATTTGTGTTCTACTCGTGCAAAGAAAACTACGCATAAACCTAGCTCTGATACCACTGTTGGGGAATGTTGCAGAAAATAAAAAATTTCTACGCTTCACCAAGATCAATCTATGGAGTCATCTAGCAACGATAGAGAGGATAGCATCTACATACCCTTGTAGATCGCGCACGGAAGCATTCAAGAGAACGGGGTTGAGGGAGTCGTACTCGTCGTGATCCAAATCACCCATGATCCTAGTGTTGAACGAACAGCACCTCCATGTTCAACACACGTACGGTTGGGAAGACGTCTCCTCCTTCTTGATCCAGCAAGGGGGAAGGAGAGGTTGATGGAGATCCAGCAGCACAACGGCGTGGTGGTGGAAGTAGCAGCGATCTCGGCAGGGCTTCACCAAGCTCTACGAGAGGAAGAGGTGTTGCAGAGGGAGAGGGAGGTGCCAGGAGCAGGAGTGCAGCCCTCCCTCCCCCCTCTTTATATAGGGGCCCTGGGGGCGCCGGCCCCCTAGAGATTGGATCTCAAGGGGGGCGGCGGCCAAGGGGGTTGGCTTGCCCCCCAAGCCAAGTGGGGCGCCCCCCACCCCTAGGTTCCCAACCCTAGGCACAGGGGGAGGCCCAAGGGGGCGCACCAGCCCACTAGGGGCTGGTTCCCCTTCCAACTTCAGCCCATGGGGCCCTCCGGGATATGTGGCCCCACCAGGTGGACCCCCGGGACCCTTCCGGTGGTCCCGGTACAATACCAGGGACCCTTGAAACTTCCCCGATGGCCGAAACTGGACTTCCTATATATAACTCTTCACCTCCGGAGCATTCTGGAACTCCTCGTAACATCCGGGATCTCATCCGGGACTCCGAACAACTTTCGGGTTACCGCATACTAATATCTCTACAACCCTAGCGTCACCGAACCTTAAGTGTGTAGACCCTACGGGTTCGGGAGACATGCAGACATGACCGAGACGACTCTCCGGTCAATAACCAACAGCGGGATCTGGATACCCATGTTGGTTCCCACATGCTCCTTGATGATCTCATCGGATGAACCACGATGTCGAGGATTCAAGTAATCCCGTATACAATTCCCTTTGTCAATCGGTACATTACTTGCCCGAGATTTGATCGTCGGTATCCCAATACCTTGTTCAATCTCGTTACCGGCAAGTCACTCTACTCGTACCGTAATGCATGATCCCGTGACCAAACACTTGGTCACATTGAGCTCATTATGATGATGCATTACCGAGTGGGCCCAGAGATACCTCTTCGTCATACGGAGTGACAAATCCCAGTCTCGATCCGTGTCAACCCAACAGATACTTTCGGGGATACCCATAGTATACCTTTATAGTCACCCAGTTACGTTGTAACGTTTGGTACACCCAAAGCACTCCTACGGCATCCGGGAGTCACACGATCTCATGGTCTAAGGAAATGATACTTGACATTGTAAAAGCTCTAGCAAACGAACTACACGACCTTGTGCTATGCTTAGGATTGGGTCTTGTCCATCAAATCATTCTCCTAATGATGTGATCCCGTTATCAACGACATCCAATGTCCATAGTCAGGAAACCATGACTATCTGTTGATCAACGAGCTAGTCAACTAGAGGCTCACTAGGGACATGTTGTGGTCTATGTATTCACACGTTTATTACGATTTCCGGATAACACAATTATGGCACGACTAACAAACAATTATCATGAACAAGGAAATATAATAATAATCATTTTATTATTGCCTCTAGGGCATATTTCCAACAAAACCTATGGCCCCCGGGTCTATCTCTTATCATATTTGCTTTCAATCTACTTTTATTTGCATCTTTACTTTTTTCATCTAGATTATAAAATACCAAAAATATATTTATCTTATGATACTATCTTTATTAGATCTCACTTTCGCAAGTGGCCGTGAAGGGATTGACTACCCCTTTATTGCGTTGGTTGCCATTTCTCAGTTTGTTTCTGTAGGTGCGTGGGACTTTTGAGGAGCCTCCTACTGGATTGATACCTTCAAAACTGAGGGAAATACTTACGCTACACTTGCTGCATCACCCTATCCTCTTCGGGGAAAACCAACGCTAGCTCAAGACGTAGCAATACGTCCATTTTGCATCATGCTATCAATATTTATTGCATTATGGGCTGTTATTACACATTATATATCAATAGTTATGGCTATTCTCTCTTATTTTACAAGGTTTACCATGAAGAGAGGGAATGTCGGCAGCTGGAATTCTGGCTGGAAAAGGAGCAAACATTGGAAACCTATTCTGCACTGCTCCAAAAATCCTGAAACTCCACAGAACTTATTTTTGGAATTAATAAGAATTATTGAGCGAAAGAAACACCTGAGGGGGCCCACACCGTGGCCAGGAGGGTGGGGGGCGCGCCCACCCCTACTGGGCGCGCCCCTGTCTCCTGGGCCCACTGGTGGCCCTCCAGTGTCGATCTTCTGCTATATCAAGGATTTTACCCTGGAAAAAAGCGTGGGCAAGCTTACGTGACGAAACTCCGCCGCCACGAGGCGGAACCTTGGCGGAACCAATCTAGAGCTCTGGCAGAGCTGTTCTGCCGGGGAAACTTCCCTTCGGGAGGGGGAAATCATCACCATTGTCATCACCAACGATCCTCTCATCGGGAGGGGGTCAATCTCCATCAACATCTTCACCAGCACCATCTCCTCTCAAAACCCTAGTTCATCTCTTGTATCCAATCTTCAATCAAAACCACAAATTGGTACCTGTGGGTTGCTAGTAGTGTTGATTACTCCTTGTAGTTGATGCTAATTGGTTTACTTGGTGGAAGATCATATGTTCAGATCCTTAATGCATATTAATACTCCTCTGATTATGAACATGAATATACTTTGTGAGTAGTTACGTTTGTTCCTGGGGACATGGGTGAAGTCTTGCTATTAGTAGTCATGTGAGTTTGGTATTCGTTCGATATTTTGATGAGATGTATGTTGTCTCTCCTCTAGTGGTGTTATGTGAACATCGACTACATGACACTTCACCATTATTTGGGCGTAGAGTAAGGCATTGGGAAGTAATAAGTAGATGATGGGTTGCTAGAGTGATCGAAGCTTAAACCCTAGTTTATGTGTTGCTTCGTAAGGGGCTGATTTGGATCCATATGTTTAATGTTGTGGTTAGGTTTACCTTAATACTTCTTTGTTAGTTGTGGATGCTTGCAATAGGGTTTAATCATAAGTGGGATGCTTGTCCAAGTAAGGGCAGTACCCAAGTACCGGTCCACCCACATATCAAATTATCAAAGTACCGAACGCGAATCATATGAGCGTGATGAAAACTAGCTTGACGATAATTCCCATGTGTCCTCGAGAGCTCTTTTCTCATTATAAGAAATTATCCAGGCTTGTCCTTTGCTACAAAAAGGATTGGGCCACCTTGCTGCAATTTATTTACTTTCATTGCTTGTTACCCATTACAATTTATCTTATCACAGAACTATCTGTTACCTACAATTTCAGTGCTTGTAGAGGAAACCTTACTGAAAACCACTTATCATTTCCTTCTGCTCCTCGTTGGGTTCGACACTCTTACTTATCGAAAGGACTACGATAGATCCCCTACACTTGTGGGTCATCACTCACCTCGTCTTCGGAGAGGGGCATGTTGGGGAACATTGCAGAAAATTAAATTTTTTCCTACAGTTTCACCAACATCCATCTATGAGTTCATCTAAGCAACGAGTGATAGGAGAGAGATGCATCTACATACCACTTGTAGATCGTGTGCGGAAGCGTTCAAGGGAACGGGGATGATGGAGTCGTACTCGCCGTGATCCAAATCACCGATGACCAAGTGCCGAACGGACAGCACCTCCGCGTTCAACACACGTACGGAGCGGTTGACGTCTCCTCCTTCTTGATCCAGCAAGGGGGAAGGAGAGGTTGAGGAAGAAGGCTCCAGCAGCAGCACGACGGCGTGGTGATGGTGGAGAGGCAGTACTCCGACAGGGCTTCGCCAAGCACTTAACGGAGGAGGAGAGGTGTTGGGGAGGGGAGGGGCTGCGCCTTGGATGTGTTGTGCAGCCCTCGCCTCGCCCCTCTATTTATAGGGGAAGGGGGAAGGGGGCTGGCCCCCTCTAGATGAGATCTAGAGGGGGGGCGGCGGCCAAGGGAGGGGGCTTGCCCCCCAAGAAAAGGGGGCGCCCCCACTAGGGTTTCCCCCCAAACCCTAGGCGCATGGACCCAAGGGGGGGCACCCAGCCCTCCAGGGGCTGGTTCCCTGCCCCTTACGGCCCATGAGGCCCTCCGAGAGGGGTGGCCCCTCCCGGTGGACCCCCGGAACCCCTCCGGTGGCCCCGGTACAATACCGATATGCCCCCGAAACTTTCCGGTGACCCTATGACAACTTCCCATATATAAATCTTCACCTCCGGACCATTCCGAAACTCCTCGTGACGTCCGGGATCTCATCTGGGACTCTGAACAACATTCGGTAATCACATACAAGTCTTCCTAATAACCCTAGCGTCACTAAACCTTAAGTGTGTAGACCCTACGGGTTCGGGAGACATGCAGACATGACCGAGACGACTCTCAGGTCAATAACCAACAGCGGGATCTGGATACCCATGTTGGCTCCAACATGCTCCTCGATGATCTCATCGGATGAACCACGATGTCGAGGATTCAATCAACCCCGTATACAATTCCCTTTGTCAAACGGTACGTTACTTGCCCGAGACTCGATCGTCGGTATCCCAATACCTCGTTCAATCTCGTTACCGGCAAGTCACTTTACTCGTACCATAATGCATGATCCCGTGACCAAAAACTTGGTCACTTTGAGCTCATTATGATGATGCATTACCGAGTGGGCCCAGAGATACCTCTCCGTCATACGGAATGACAAATCCCAGTCTCGATCCGTGTCAACCCAACAGACACTTTCGGAGATACCTATAGTGCACCTTTATAGTCACCTAGTTACGTTGTGACGTTTGGTACACCCAAAGCACTCCTACGGTATCCGGGAGTTACACGATCTCATGGTCTAAGGAAAAGATACTTGACATTGGAAAAATCTCTAGCAAAACGAACTACACGATTTTTGTGCTATGCTTAGGATTGGGTCTTGTCCATCACATCATTCTCCTAATGATGTGATCCCGTTGTCAATGACATCTAATGTCCATAGTCAGGAAACCATGACTATCTGTTGACCAACGAGCTAGTCAACTAGAGGCTTACTAGGGACGTGTTGTGGTATATGTATTCACACGTGTATTACGATTTCCGGATAATACAATTATAGCATGAATAAAAGACAATTATCATGAACAAAGAAATATAATAATAATCCTTTTTAGTATTGCCTCTAGGGCATATTTCCAACAGTCTCCCACTTGCACTAGAGTCAATAATCTAGTTACATTGTGATGAATCGAACACCCATAGAGTTCTGGTGTTGATCATGTTTTGCTCGCGGAAGAGGTTTAGTCAACGGATCTGCGACATTCAGATCTGTATGTACTTTGCAAATATCTATGTCTCCATCTTGAACATTTTCACGGATGGAGTTGAAACGACGCTTGATGTGCCTGGTCTTCTTGTGAAACGTGGGCTCCTTGGCAAGGGCAATAGCTCCAGTGTTGTCACAGAAGAGTTTGATCGGCCCCGACGCATTGGGTATGACTCCTAGGTCGGTGATGAACTCCTTCACCCAAATTGCTTCATGCGCTGCCTCCGAGGCTGCCATGTATTCTGCTTCACATGTAGATCCTGCCATGATTCTCTGCTTGCAGCTGCACCAGCTTACTGCCCCACCATTCAACATATACACGTATCCGGTTTGTGACTTAGAGTCATCTAGATCTGTGTCGAAGCTAGCGTCGACGTAACCCTTTACGACGAGCTCTTCGTCACCTCCATAAACGAGAAACATGTCCTTTGTCCTTTTCAGGTACTTCAGGATATTCTTGACCGCTGTCCAGTGTTCCTTGCCGGGATTACTTTGGTACCTTCCTACCAAACTTACGGCAAGGTTTACATCAGGTCTGGTACACAACATGGCATACATAATAGATCCTATGGCTGAGGCATAGGGGATGGCACTCATCTCTTCTTTATCTTTTGCCGTGGACGGGCATTGAGCCAAGCTCAATCTCACACCTTGCAATACAGGCAAGAACCCTTTCTTGGACTGATCCATTTTGAACTTCTTCAAAATCTTATCAAGGTATGTGCTTTGTGAAAGACCTATGAGGCGTCTCGATCTATCCCTATAGATTTTGATGCCTAATATGTAAGCAGCTTCTCCAAGGTCCTTCATTGAAAAACACTTATTCAAGTAGGCCTTAATGTTGTCCAAGAATTCTATATCATTTCCCATCAAAAGTATGTCATCTACATATAATATGAGAAATGCTACAGAGCTCCCACTCACTTTCTTGTAAACGCAGGCTTCTCCATAAGTATGCATAAACCCAAACGCTTTGATCATCTCATCAAAGTGAATGTTCCAACTCCGAGATGCTTGCACCAGCCCATAAATGGATCGCTGGAGCTTGCATACTTTGTTAGCATTCTTAGGATCGACAAAACCTTCCGGCTGCATCATATACAGCTCTTCCTTAAGATAGCCGTTAAGGATGCCGTTTTGACGTCCATCTGCCATATCTCATAATCATAGTATGCGGCAATTGCTAACATGACTCGGACGGACTTAAGCTTCGCTACGGGAGATAAAGTCCCATCGTAGTCAATCCCTTGAACTTGTCGATAACCCTTAGCAACAAGTCAAGCTTTATAGATGGTAACATTACCATCCGCGTCCGTCTTCTTCTTAAAGATCCATTTGTTTTCTATCGCTCGCCGATCATCGGGCAAGTCTGTCAAAGTCCATACTTTGTTTTCATACATGGATTCTATCTCGGATTGCATGGCTTCAAGCCATTTGTTGGAATCTGGGCCCGCCATCGCTTCTTCATAGTTCGAAGGTTCACCATTGTCTAACAACATGATTTCCAGGACGGGGTTGCCATACCACTCTGGTGTGGAATGTGTCCTTGTGGACCTACGAAGTTCAGTAGCAACTTGATCCTAAGTACCTTGATCATCATCATTAGTTTCCTCTCCAGTCGGTGTAGGCACCACAGGAACATGTTCCTGTGCTGCACTACTTTCCGGTTCAAGAGGTAGTACTTCATCGAGTTCTACTTTCCTCCCACTTACTCCTTTCGAGAGAAACTCCTTTTCCAGAAAGGATCCATTCTTGGCAACAAAGATCTTGCCCTCAGATCTTAAGTAGAAGGTATACCCAATGGTTTCCTTAGGGTATCCTATGAAGACGCATTTTTCTGACTTGGATTCGAGCTTTTCAGGTTGAAGTTTCTTGACATAAGCATCACATCCCCAAACTTTTAGAAACGACAGCTTAGGTTTCTTCCCAAACCATAATTCATACAGTGTCGTCTCGACGGATTTAGACGGTGCCCTATTTAAAGTGAATGTAGCTGTCTCTAGAGCGTATCCCCAAAATGATAGCGGTAAAATCGGTAAGAGACATCATAGATCGCACCATATCTAGTAGAGTGCGATTACGACGTTCGGACACACCGTTACGCTGAGGTGTTCCAGGCAGCGTGAGTTGTGAAACGATTCCACATTTTCTTAAGTGTGTACCAAATTCGTGACTTAAATATTCTCCTCCACGATCTGATCGTAGGCACTTTATCTTTCGGTCACGTTGATTCTCTACCTCATTCTGAAATTCCTTGAACTTTTCAAAGGTCTCAGACTTGTGTTTCATCAAGTAGACATACCCATATCTACTCAAGTCATCAGTGAGAGTGAGAACATAACGATATCCTCCGCGAGCCTCAACGCTCATTGGACCACACACATCAGTATGTATGATTTCCAATAAGTTGGTTGCTCGCTCCATTGTTCCGGAGAACGGAGTCTTGGTCATTTTGCCCATGAGGCATGGTTCGCATGTGTCAAATGATTCATAATCGAGAGATTCTAAAAGTCCATCAGCATGGAGCTTCTTCCTGCACTTGACACCAATGTGACCAAGGCGGCAGTGCCACAAGTATGTGGGACTATCGTTATCAACTTTACATCTTTTTGTATTCACACTATTAATATGTGTAACATTACGTTCGAGATTCATTAAGAATAAACCATTGACCATCGGGGCATGACCATAAAACATATCTCTCATATAAATAGAACAACCATTATTCTCGGATTTAAATGAGTAGCCATCTCGCATCAAACGAGATCCAGATACAATGTTCATGCTCAAACTTGGCACTAAATAACAATTATTGAGGTTTAAAACTAATCCCGTAGGTAAATGCAGAGGTAGCGTGCCGACGGCGATCACATCGACCTTGGAACCATTCCCGACGCGCATCGTCACCTCGTCCTTCGCCAGTCTCCGTTTATTCCGCAGCTCCTGCTGTGAGTTACAAATATGAGCAACGGCACCGGTATCAAATACCCAGGAGTTACTACGAGTACTGGTAAGGTACACATCAATTACATGTATATCAAATATACCTTTAGTGTTGCCGACCTTCTTGTCCGCTAAGTATTTGGGGCAGTTCCGCTTCCAGTGACCCTTCCCTTTGCAATAAAAGCACTCAGTCTCAGGCTTGGGTCCATTCTTTGACTTCTTCCCGGCAATTGGCTTAACGGGCGCGGCAATATCTTTGTCGTCCTTCTTGAAGTTCTTCTTACCCTTGCCCTTCTTTTACTTAGTGGTCTTATTGACCATCAACACTTGATGTTCTTTCTTGATTTCAACCTCTGCTGACTTCCACATTGAAAATACTTCAGGAATGGTCTTCACCATCCCTTGCATATTGTAGTTCAACACAAAGCTCTTGTAGCTCGGTGGGAGCGACTGAAGGATTCTGTCAATGACCGCCTCATCCGGGAGGTTGATCTCCAGCCGGGACAGGCGGTTGTGCAACCCAGACATTTTGAGTATGTGCTCACTGACAGAACTGTTTTCCTCCATCCTACAACTATAGAACTTGTCGGAGACTTCATATCTCTTGACCCGGGCATGAGCTTGAAAAACCATTTTCAGCTCCTCGAACATCTCATATGCTCCGTGTCGCTCAAAACGCTTTTGGAGCCCTGGTTCTAAGCTGTAAAGCATGCCGCACTGAACGAGGGAGTAATCATCAACACGTGACTGCCAAGTGTTCATCACGTCTTGGTTCTCTGGGATTGGTGCTTCACCTAGCGGTGCTTCTAGGACATAATTTTTCTTGGCTGCTATGAGGATGATCCTCAGGTTCCGGACCCAGTCTGAATAGTTGCTGCCATCATCTTTCAGCTTGCTTTTCTCTAGGAACGCGTTGAAGTTCATGTTGACATGAGCGTTGGCCATTTGATCTACAAGACATATTTTGCAAAGGTTTTAGACTAAGTTCATGATAATTAAGTTCATCTAATCAAATTATTTAATGAACTCCCACTCAGATTAGACATCCCTCTAGTCATCTAAGTGTTACACGATCCGAGTCGACTAGGCCGTGTCCGATCATCACGTGAGATGGACTAGTCATCATCGGTGAACATCTCCATGTTGATCGTATCTTCCATACGACTCATGTTCGACCTTTTGGTCTCTTGTGTTCTGAGGCCATGTCTGTACATGCTAGGCTCGTCAAGTTAACCCTAAGTGTTTATGCATGTGTAAAACTTTCTTACACTCGTTGTATGTGAACGTAAGGATCTATCACACCCGATCATCACGTGGTGCTTCGAAACGACGAACTTTAGCAACGGCGCACAGTTAGGGGGAACACTTTCTTGAAATTATTATAAGGGATCATCTTATTTACTACCGTCATTCTAAGTAAACAAGATGCATAAACATAATAAACATCACATGCAATTATATAATAGTGACATGATATGGCCAATATCATATAGCTCCTTTGATCTCCATCTTCGGGGCTCCATGATCATCTTCGTCACCGGCATGACACCATGATCTCCATCATCATGATCTCCATCATCGTGTCTTCATGAAGTTGTCACGCCAACGACTACTTCTACTTCTATGGCTATCGCGTTTAGCAATAAAGTAAAGTAATTTACATGGCGTTCTTCAATGACCCACAAGTCATACAAAAAATAAAGACAACTCCTATGGCTCCTGCCGGTTGTCATACTCATCGACATTACAAGAACATGATCTCATACATCACAATATATCATTCATCATTCATCACAACTTCTGGCCATATCACATCACATGACAATTGCTGCAAAAACTAGTTAGATGTCCTCTAATTGTTGCTGCATCTTTTACGTGGCTGCAATTGGGTTCTAGCAAGAACGTTTTCTTACCTACGAATAACCACAACGTGATTTTGTCAACTTCTATTTACCCTTCATAAGGACCCTTTTCGTCGAATCCGCTCCAACTAAAGTGGGAGAGACACACACCCACTAGCCACCTTATGCAACTAGTGCATGTCAGTCGGTGGAACCTGTCTCATGTAAGCGTATGTGTAAGGTCGATCCGGGCTGCTTCATCCCACAATACCGCTGAAGCAAAATAAGACTAGTAGCGGCAAGCAAGTTGACAAGATCTACGCCCACAACAAAATTGTGTTCTACTCATGCAATAGAGAACTACGCATAGACCTGGCTCATGGTGCCACTGTTGGGGAACGTTGCAGAAAATTAAATTTTTTCCTACGGTTTCACCTAGATCCATCTATGAGTTCATCTAAGCAACGAGTGATAGGAGAGAGATGCATCTACATACCACTTGTAGATCGCGTGCGGAAGCATTCAAGGGAACGGGGATGATGGAGTCGTACTCGTCGTGATCCAAATCACCGATGACCAAGTGCCGAACGGACAGCACCTCCGTGTTCAACACACGTACGGAGCGGATGACGTCTCCTCCTTCTTGATCTAGCAAGGGGGAAGGAGAGGTTGAGGAAGAAGGCTCCAGCAGCAGCACGATGGCGTGGTGATGGTGGAGAGGCAGTACTCCGACAGGGCTTCGCCAAGCACTTAACGGAGGAGGAGAGGTGTTGGGGAGGGGAGGGGCTGCGCCTTGGATGTGTTGTGCAGCTCTCCCCTCACCCCTCCATTTATAGGGGAAGGGGGAAGGGGGCCGGCCCCCTCTAGATGAGATCTAGAGGGGGGGCGGCGGCCAAGGGAGGGGGCTTGCCCCCCAAGCAAAGGGGGCGCCCCCACTAGGGTTTCCCCCCAAACCCTAGGCGCATGGGCCCAAGGGGGGCCGCCCAGCCCTCCATGTGCTGGTTCCCTGCCCCTTACGGCCCATGAAGCCCTCCGAGAGGGGTGGCCCCTCCCGGTGGACCCCCGGAACCCGTCCGATGTCCCCGGTACAATACCGATATGCCCCCGAAACTTTCCGGTGACCGTATGACAACTTCCCATATATAAATCTTCACCTCCGGACCATTCTGGAACTCCTCGTGACGTACGAGATCTCATCCGGGACTCCGAACAACATTCGGTAATCACATACAAGTCTTCCTAATAACCCTAGCGTCACCGAACCTTAAGTGTGTAGACCCTACGGGTTCGGGAGACATGCAGACATGACCGAGACGGCTCTTCGGTCAATAACCAACAGCGGGATCTGGATACCCATGTTGGCTCCCACATGCTCCTCGATGATCTCATCGGATGAACCACGATGTCGAGGATTCAATCAACCCCGTATACAATTCCCTTTGTCAAATGGTACGTTACTTGCCCGAGACTCGATCGTCGGTATCCCAATACCTCGTTCAGTCTTGTTACCGGCAAGTCACTTTACTCGTACCGTAATGCATGATCTCGTGACCAAACACTTGGTCACTTTGAGATCATTATAATGATGCATTACCGAGTGGGCCCAGAGATACCTCTCCGTCATACGGAGTGACAAATCCCAGTCTCGATCCATGTCAACCCAACAGACACTTTCGGAGATACCTGTAGTGCACCTTTATAGTCACCCAGTTACGTTGTGACGTTTGGTACACCCAAAGCACTCCTACGGTATCCGGGAGTTACACGATCTCATGGTCTAAGGAAAAGATACTTGACATTGGAAAAATCTCTAGCAAAACGAACTACACGATTTTTGTGCTATGCTTAGGATTGGGTCTTGTCCATCACATCATTCTCCTAATGATGTGATCCCGTTGTCAACGACATCTAATGTCCATAGTCAGGAAACCATGACTATCTGTTGACCAACGAGCTAGTCAACTAGAGGCTTACTAGGGACGTGTTGTGGTCTATGTATTCACACGTGTATTACGATTTCCGGATAATACAATTATAGCATGAATAAAAGACAATTATCATGAACAAAGAAATATAATAATAATCCTTTTTATTATTGCCTCTAGGGCATATTTCCAACAGGGCATGTAATTGTCATCCTCCAAGCCTTCGTCTATTGCCTGTTCATCAGGGCTAGCTTGCCCGTCCTCCCGTCCGGCCTGCTCGAAGCTTGGCTCGGCGAGTTGGTTTTCGTCTTTGGCATCATCCGGAGTGCTATTGTCTCTTGTGCCGGTATCGTTGTTTTTGCTATGGCGGGGTTTAGAGCAGCGCCGCTAATGTCGGCGCTTAGGTTGCTTTTCAAGAGGATCACCCTCCGTTGCATCCTTTTGATCCTCGCCATTGTTTTCTTTGGGTTTTTCCACCATATATATGTTGTATGATGAGGTGGCTGTCCAGCGCCCTGTGGGCGGTGGTTCCTGTTCTTCTCTGGCATCGTCGTCCATACCGTTGATGTCTTCGGAGTCGAAATCAAGCATGTCGGTTAAGTCGTCGATAGTGGCTATTAAGTGGGTGGTGGGTGGGTAATGAATTCCTTCATCGTCCTCTTCCCAGTCAAGTCGGACATAGTTTGGCAAGAGTCTCCTGATAGGGAGAGAGATTTTAATAAGTTTAGCATGTCGCCCAAGGGTGAGTGTTGAAAGATATCCGCGGAGCTAAACTCCATGATCGGTACCCAGTTATTTCTGATGGGCATGGATGCACGCGGTTCGGAGCCTATGGCCGGTGAGGTAGTCCAGGATTAGGGGGTGTCCGGATGACCGGACTATGACCTTTGGCCGGACTCCCGGACTATGAAGATACAAGATTGAAGACTTCCTCCCGTGTCCGGATAGGACTTTCCTTGGCGTGGAAGTTAAGCTTGGTGATACGATATGTAGATCTCCTCCCATTGTAACCGACTCTGTGTAACCCTAGCCCCCTCCGGTGTCTATATAAACCGGAGAGTTTAAGTCCGTAGGACGAACAATATACCATAGGCTAGCTTCTAGGGTTTAGCCTCTCTGATCTCGTGGTAGATCAACTCTTGTACTACCCATATCATCAATATTAATCAAGCAGGAGTAGGGTTTTACCTCCGTCGAGAGGGCCCGAACCTGGGTAAAAACATCGTGTCCCTTGTCTCCTGTTACCATCCGCCTAGACGCACAGTTCGGGACCCCCTACCCGAGATCCGCCGGTTTTGACACCGACATTGGTGCTTTCATTGAGAGTTCCCCTGTGTCGTCACCTTTAAGCCCGATGGCTTCTTGGATCATCAACCACGACGCAGTCCAGGGTAAGACTTTTCTCCCCGGACAGATCTTCGTATTCGGCAGCTTTGCACTGCGTGCCAATTCGCTTGGCCGTCTGGAGCAGATCGAAAGCTACACCCCTGGCCATCAGGTCAGATTTGGAAGTTTAAACTACACGGCTGACATCCACAGAGACTTGATCTTTGACGGATTCGAACCGCAGCCGAGCGCGCCGCGCTGTCACGATGGGCATGATCTAGCTCTGCTGCCGGACAATGCCCAGAGCGCTGCTCAGGTGTCTGCTCTGACCCTCAGCTCGGAGCCGACTGCGTCGGTCGAGGACGGGTGGCTAGACGCCGCCTCAGGGGCTGCAATCTCTACGGCAATCGAGCCGAACACCAATCTTGTCCCTGGCAGAGCTCGTGACTCCAAGGTGCCGGACTCCTTTCCTGACTCCGAATCTTCCGCGCCCCTTCTGATCGAACCCAATTGGGCTCTGATCATGGAGTTCACCGCCACGGACATCTTTCAGTACTTGCCCTTTGGCGACATCCTGAATTCACTAAAGTCTCTCTCTTTGTCAGGAGAGCCCTGGCCGGACTATGGTCAGCAAGGTTGGGATGCGGACGATAAAGAAATTCGAAACCCACCCACCACCCACGTCGTAGCCACTGTCGACGATTTAACAGACATGCTCGACTTCGACTCCGAAGACATCGACGGTATGGACGCCGATGAAGGAGACGACCAAGAACCAGCGCCTATAGGGCACTAGAAAGCCACCTCGTCATATGACATATACATGGTGGACACCCCAAAAGAAGGGAAGGGCGATGAAAAAGCGGAGGATGACCCCTCCAAGAAACAACCTAAGTGCCGGCGTCAACGGCGCCGCTCTAAATCCCGCCAAAGCAAAAACTGCGAGTCCGGTACTGGAGATAATAACACCCCGGACAGTGCCAAAGACAACCCCCTCCAGCAGGATTCAGCACAGGAGGATGGAGAAGCCAGCCCTCATGAGAGAGCGGCAGACAGAGAGGTCGAGGACGACAATTATATGCCTCCCTCTGAAGACGAGGCAAGCCTCGACGATAACGAATTTGTCGTGCCTGAGGATCCCGTCGAACAAGAGCCTTTCAAACGCAGGCTTATGGCCACAGCAAGCAGCCTCAAAAGAAAATAGCAGTAGCTTAGAGCTGACCAAGATTTGCTAGCCGACAGATGGACTGAAGTCCTGGCGGCCGAAGAGTACAAACTCGAACGCCCCTCCAAGAGCTACCCAAAGCACGGGCTGCTACCCCAACTAGAGGGGAAGCAACTAAACCTACATCACCAGCGTATGATGCGGCCGATCGGCCACCCCATGGCCGCGACAGAGAGGCCTTTCGGCCCTCAACCCAAGCCGCACCCCGGTGCCGCTCAAAAAGTACCAAGGCACGGGGAAATGCGCCAAACCTATGAGACATATTGGAGGACAAGCCAAGGCAAACAAGATCGATCTACGGATCGCGTGGGCGCCCCACGACACATGACGATAACCATCACGCCGGATATGGCAAATACGGACAGGCCGAACAGGGCAGGCAAGGCTCATATGAGCTACGTCGTGATATAGCCCAGTACAGAGGCGCCGCACACCCACTATGCTTCACAGATGAAGTAATGGATCATCAAATCCCCGAAGGGTTTAAACCCGTAAACATCGAATCATATGATGGCACAATGGATCCTGCGATATGGATCGAGGATTACCTCCTTCATATCCACATGGCCCGCGGTGATGATCTACACGCCATAAAATACCTCCCACTCAAGCTTAAAGGACCAGCTCGGCATTGGCTTAATAGCTTGCCAGCAGAGTCAATTGGCTGCTGGGAGGACCTGGAATCCGCATTCCTTGACAACTTCCAGGGCACTTATGTGTGACCACCAGACGCCGATGACCTAAGCCACATAATTCAGCAGCCAGAGGAATCGGCCAGACAATTCTGAACACAGTTCCTAACCAAGAAAAATCAAATAGTTGACTGTCCGGACGCAGAGGCTCTCGCAGCCTTCAAACATAATATCCGTGACAAATGGCTTGCCCGGCACCTTGGACAGGAAAAGCCAAAATCCATGGCAGCCCTCACAACACTCATGACCCGCTTTTGCGCGGGAGAAGATAGCTGGCTAGCTCGTAGTAATAACATGACGAAGAGCCCGGGTAATTCAGATACCAAGGACTACAATGGCAGGTCGCGTCGCAACAAGCACAAGTGCCACATTAACGGCGACAATACTGAGGATACGGTGGTTAATGCCGGATTCAGAGGCTCTAAACCCGGTCAGCGGAAGAAGCCATTCAAAAGACATCCTCCGGGCCCATCCAGTTTAGGTCGGATACTCGACCGCTCGTGCCAGATACACGACACCCCCAAACAACCAGCCAATCACACCAACATGGATTGTCGGGTGTTCAAGCAGGCAGGCAAGTTAAGTGCCGAAAACAGAGACAAGGGGTTGCATAGCAATGACAAGGAGGAGCCCCGGCCACCGAACAACAGAGGACAGAAGGGCTTCCCCCCACAAGTGCGGACGGTGAACATGATATACGCAACCCACATCCCTAAAAGGGAACGAAAGCGTGCGCTCAGGGACGTATATGCGTTGGAGCCAGTCGCCCCAAAGTTCAACTCATGGTCCTCCTGCCCGATCACTTTTGATCGAAGGGACCACCCCAATAGCATTCGTCACGGCGGATTCACCGCATTGGTTCTAGACCCAATCATTGACGGATTTCACCTCACTAGGGTCCTCATGGACGGTGGCAGCAACCTGAACCTGCTTTACCAGGATACAGTGCAAAAAATGGGCATAGATCCCTCAAGGATTAAACCCACAAAGACGACCTTTAAAGGCATCATACCAGGTGTAGACGCCAGTTGTACAGGCTCAGTTACATTTGAAGTGGTCTTCGGATCCCCAGATAATTTCCGAAGCGAGGAGTTAATCTTCGACATAGTCCCGTTCCGCAGTGGCTATCACGCCCTGCTCGGGTGAACCGCATTTGCAAAATTCAATGCGGTGCCGCACTACGCATATCTCAAGCTCAAGATGCCAGGCCCTAGCGGAGTCATTACAGTCAATGGAAATACCGAAGGCTCTCTCCGAACAGAGAAGCACACGGCGGCCCTCGCGGCGGAAGTACAAAGTAGCCTCTCAAGGCAATTCTATAGTCTGGCTATTAAACGTCCGGACACCGTCAAGCGCGCCTGGAGTAACCTACCACAAGACCGTCCGGCACATTCCAAGCAAGCATAGCAGTGCGGCCCCAACCCCAGCCCTCGCGAGATTGCGAAACCAGTACCACGCATACATAATTACGCTCTGGAAGTACCATGGGCATAAGGGGAGGGGCACAACCACGGCATGCCCAGAAGGCGGCTCAACCGCACTAGGGGCTCCCGATTTTGTCGTTTCTCTTTTCTTACTTTCAGGACTCCACTCTTCGGAAGGCCTGTCCGGCAATACAATCACCGAACACACGATGCAACATCCAGGGAGACAGCAAGCCACGTCGAACGTCCAGGTGGTCTCTATAACGAGCTAAATACATGTCTTACTTAAAGTTTCGCAGGTTGCCCCTGGAGGGGGACATGTCAAATAATCCCATCTCTTACTTATTGCACTATTTGTATCGTTCTGCTTTCATAGAAGCCCTTTAATAAACAATACATAGCTCTTGTCTATTATTGCATTCATTTTTCATGTAAATGTGTTCATTCATGACATCATGCAACCGTACACTTTGGTACGGCCAATACACCAGGGGCTAAGTTCCCCAGAATACGTTGTGAGAAGACCAAACACTCTTATGAGTGCGGCACCCTGAACTTATAGCATTATATGCATCGGCTCTGAATCATGTCTTGGGTCAATAGTTGGGTTTTCCCGGCTCCCATGTTTTGGTACCTTACGTTCCGCTATGTCGGCTAAGGTAGCACTAGGAGAACTACTGCGATTGTGCCCCAGTTGAGCTGGGTTAACACCTCAGTAGAGAAAGCTAAAACTGACCGTCATGATAGGGCGAGAGACCGGTCGCTGTTCGAGAGGTTTTCCGAGTCCCTAAAGACTTATGCCGCTTCGAGCGAGGAGCCGGATTTATCCGGCCTAAGGCGTGGATAGCGCCCCGAACTCGGTCTTCCGAATACTAGGGGCTTCGCCGAAATTTAAAATTATAGAATTCTATGGCTAAGTGAGAGTGATAAAGCATTATAAGTCTGATCGCCTTGTTCGTTGTGCTGAGTGCCTCCCTCGAAGGACTCAAGAATGGGAAAAAGAGCGCTCAGGTTTATCCTGAAGACCCCAACACTCGTGGCATGGGGGCACAAGCAGACGACTTGCATCTCTCAGATTTAATAAACGGCCGCACAGAAGGTAATATTTTAAATTCAAAAAGCGTTGCTTAGCGCACATGAACAAGTTTTCAGCGCACAGGATAAACACGAGCGAGTTTACTAAAAAATTACATCCCTGGTACATTCATTCTCTACAAGACGGGCACCCTTCAGGACGCCCTCATAATACATCTTGGGCCGGCGATGCTCCTTCCCCTCCGGTGGCCCTTCTGTCACCAGCTTCTCAGCATCCAGCTTGCCCCAGTGCACTTTAGCACGGGCAAAAGCCCTACAGGCGCCTTCGATACATACGAAGCGCTTGATGACTTCAAGCCGTGGACAGGCACCCACCAGCCGCCGCACCAGCCCAAAATAGCTCAAAGGCATGGCCTCCCCAGGCCACAGCCGGCCTATCAGGCCCTTCATGGCCTGCTCGGCTGCCTTATGAAGCTTGACCAGCTGCTTTAGCGGGTCGCTCAGGGGTACCGGGTGTCCGGCCTCAGCATACTGGGACCAGAACACCTTCTCTGTCGAGCTCCCTTCCTCGGCCCGGTAGAAGCGGCGGCGTCGGATACACTGCGGGGCAGATCTACGAATGCTCCTGGAGAGCTCCGGATTCGGGTAAGTAACAGGTAATTTACTTTCGCATGCTTGCTTTGCATAAAGAATGCCTTACCCACCGCAATCTTTTTCATCGCCTCAATTTCCTGGAGGGCTTTTTGGGCTTCAGCCTTGGCAGATTTGGCGCTTTCAAGTGCCAAGGCAAGCTCGGACTCTCGAGTCTTCGAGTCAAGCTCTAAACTCTCATGTTTTTTCACAAGAGCATTGAGGTCTTGCCGCACCTCCTCCACCTGCGCCTCTTGTTTCTCTCGCTCGGTGCGCTCCATAGCCACATCGTGTTCGGCCTTGGAAAGCGCTTCTTTCAGGGTCGCCACCTTGGTTATGGCCCCTGTAACATTCATCTTGGTCCTGTCATTTTTGCAACTAGGTATTTTTATATACTTACATAAGGTACTACATACCTTCCTTGTCCTCGAGCTGCTTCTTGGCAAGACCGAGCTTGTTCTCGGACCGCTCGAGGCTCTGCTTCAATGCATCGACCTCCGCAGTCAGTGCGGCAGAGGTCAGCAGGGCAGCCTGCATTCTCATATTGACATATTTATGTTAGACTCCTGTGTATATCTTTTTTTAGATCCTCAGTCCGGCTTTTCCTTCCGAACACCAAACTGAGCATCAGGGGGTACTGTCTATGCGGTACCATTTTCATATGTTTTAACTACATACCTCAAATCCTGTTAGAAGGCTGGCACAGGCTTCTGTCGGCCCGCTCTTGGTGGACTGAACCTTCTGGATCACCGCACTCATGACAGTGTGGTGCTCCTCGTCGATGGAGGCACCGTTAAGCACCTCCAGCAAATTGTCCGGCGCTTCCGGTTGGACGGAGGCCGCCGGCGTCGTAGGCTTTCCCTTCTTGCAAGGGGGCCGCCTGCCGGACTCCGGAATCACTGAAGGTTCCGGAGCAGTGTCCGGCCCAGGGCCGGACTTAGACCCTCTGGGGCTTCGTCCCCTTTGCGCCTGGAGTCCGGGAGGTCGCCTTGCGGCGCCTCCAGGACCACCTCCTCCTGGTTTAGCCCCTTTTGGGACTCCACCTCGGCATCGTCCATAGGGCGAGGGGAGGTAGCCGTCGGGAGTGAAGCGCTATTCACATCCGACGAGTATAGGGAGCCGCTCGACGAATCACCGAGCTGAACATTGGGCGGACTGCATAATTGAATTCGGCGTCAGAAGGTACTGTACAATAGAGGAACGCCATAAGTTATTCTGGTATCCGGATACTTACGATTTTGCCAGGGGCTTGACCCTGGATGGCCATTCCTCTCCGCCGTCGTCGGCGTCGGAGGCGTAGTCCGGAAGAAGGGTCTTCCCCTTCTTGGACCCTCCGGCCTCCCCAGTTGGGGCGGCCTTCCTTTTCTTTCCTCCCCCCACTGGAGGGGGAGAGGCTTCTTCTTCCTTCTCCTCTTCTTCGAAGGCGGAGGGCATCTCGGGGTCGTCGGGCGATGAGTCCGACACCACCAGGCGTCGGGAACTCTTTCGAGTCCCCGTGGCCTTCTTCTTGGCCTTCTTCTCCGGTACCATGTGGGGTGCTAGAACCAGCAGCTTTGCCAAACGGGCGTCCGCTGGGTCTTCGGGCAAAGGAGCCGGACAGTTGATCTGTCCGGCCTTCTTCTGCCAGTCCTGTTAAAGGAATGGGGGTTTAGATCCCGCATAGAGTCAAACTATGAAAAACAAATGACCTGTAATGGGTAAACTAAGCTTACCGCGCTGGCTTGGCGCTTCGCGCAGAATCCACGATCATCGGTAGTGGGAGGGTGGACCTCGGAGCTCTTGAAAAGCACCTTCCAAGCATCTTCGTGCGTTGTGTCGAAGAGCCTGGACAGAGTTTGGTGCTGAGCCGGGTTGAATTCCCATAGATTGAAAGCCCGCCATTGACAAGGGAGGATCCGGCGGAAGAGCATGACCTGGACTATGTTGACGAGTTTAACCTTCTTGTCCATCAAGTTCTGGACACAGGTTTGGAGTCCGGTCGCCTCTTCGGGATTACCCCACGACAGGCCCGTCTCTTTCCATGAGGTGAGCCGCGTGGGGATGCCAGATCAGAATTCGGGGGCCGCTGCCCATTCAGGGTCACGCGGCTCGATGATGTAGAACCACCCCGATTTCCACCCTTTGATGGTTTCCACAAAGGAGCTCTCAAGCCATGTGACGTTGGCCATCTTGCCCACCATGGCGCCTCCGCACTCCGCTTGTCGGCCGCCCACAACCTTCGGCTTGACATTGAAGGTCTTCAGCCATAAGCCGAAGTGGGGCTGGATGCGGAGGAAGACCTCACACATGACGATATACGCCGAGATGTTGAGGATGAAGTTCGGGGCCAGATCGTGGAAGTCCAGGCCGTAGTAGAACATGAGCCCCCGGACAAATGGGTGAAGAGGAAAGCCTAGTCCGCGGAGGAAATGGGGGAGAAACACGACCCTCTCATGGGGCCTGGGGGTGGGGATGAGCTGCCCCTCATCTGGAATCCGGTGCTCGATGTCGTTAGACAAGTACCCGGCCTTCCTCAACTTTTTGATGTGCCCCTCCGTGACGGTGGAGGCCATCCATCTACCTCCCGCTCCGGACATGATTGGAGAAGGTTGAGGTGGGAAGTGCAGACTTGGGTGCTGGAGCTCGAGTGCGCAGGAATGGATAAGCGAAGGAGGAAGAAGGCGTAGATGAAAAGGGTAGATCCTTATCCCCTTATATGGGCGGCCGAAATTATGAGCCCCCACCAGCCTAGTAAAACTTGCTTATCTCCCCAGCACCGCGATTAATGGCGCGGTTGGGTTACCCACGCCCGTATTGATGAGAATCCCGGAATAAGGGGACACGATCTCTGCTTTGACAAGACGTAACAAGGAAACCGCCTCGCTAAACACGCTGAGGTGGGACAGTAAAACAATTCGAATAAAGGCTTGGTTGTGGCATGATGTCACGCTACGGTATGCGTCAGCAGATTAGATTAGTGTAAATATTATTCTCTCTATGGTGGTATGTGGAAATTATTTTGCAGAGTCGGACACTATCCTTGTGTTCAACATCTTCTATGAAGTATTTGGAGGAGGAACCCTCCTTGCAATGCCGAAGACAATTTGCGCACCGGACTCGTCGTCATTGAAGCCTGGTTCGGGGGCTACTGAGGGAGTCCTGGATTAGGGGGTGTCTGGATGACCGGACTATGACCTTTGGCCGGACTCCCGGACTATGAAGATACAAGATTGAATACTTTGACCCGTGTTCGGATAGGACTTTCCTTGGCGTGGAAGGCAAGCTTGGCGATACGATATGTAGATCTCCTCCCATTGTAACCGACTCTGTGTAACCCTAGCCCCCTCCGGTGTCTATATAAACCGGAGAGTTTTAGTCCGTAGGACGAACAATAATCATACCATAGGCTAGCTTCTAGGGTTTAGCCTCTCTCATCTCGTGGTAGATCAACTCTTGTACTACCCATATCATCAATATTAATCAAGCAGGAGTAGGGTTTTACCTCCATCGAGAGGGCCTGAACCTGGGTAAAAACATCGTGTCCCTTGTCTCCTGTTACCATCCGTCTAGACGCACAGTTCGGGACCCCCTACCCGAGATCCGCCGGTTTTGACACCGACAGCCGGAGACGAGTCCGAGGGTCCGATGACACAAACCTCTTTGGAAGTGAAATCTGTGTTCGCTATCGCCGCTGAGTGTGCGGCCTCCGTGGCGGTGTCCATCCTCCTGTCCTCGGATGGCGCAATCTGCTCTGGATTTAAAGCCGGGGCAGCTACAGGTGTGATCTTCTGAGCACCGTTCGATGGCCGATCTAGGTCATGCTCATCGCGACTGTAGGGCGCACCTGTCATGGGCTCGAATCCGTCGAAGATGAAGTCTCCGCGGATGTCGGCAGTGTAATTCAGGCTTCCAAACCTGACCTGATGACCAGGGGCATAGCTATCGATCTGCTCCAGATGGCCAAGCGAGTTGGCCCGTAGTGCGAAGCCGCCGAATATGAAGATCTGTCAGGGGAGGAAAACCTCACCCTGGACCGCATCGCTGTAGATGATCGAAGGGGCCATCAAGCCTTATGGTGACTACACAGTGGAACTCTCAATGAAAGCACCAATGTTGGTGTCAAAACCGGCAGATCTCGGTAAGGGGTCCCGAACTGTGCGTCTAAGGCTAATGGTAACAGGAGGCGGGGGACATGATGTTTACCTAGGTTCGGGCCCTCTCTATGGAGGTAATACCCTACTTCATGCTTGATTGATCTTGATGATATGAGTATTACAAGAGTTGATCTACCACGAGATCGTAGAGGCTAAACCCTAGAAGCTAACCTATGATTATGATTGTTGTTGTCCTATGGACTAAACCCTCTGGTTTATATAGACACCGGAGGGGGCTAGGGTTACACAGAGTCAGTTACAGAGAAGGGAATCTACATATCCGAATTGCCAAGCTTGCCTTCCACGCAAAGGAGAGTCCCACCCGGACATGGGACGAAGTCTTCAATCTTGTATCTTCATAGTCCAACAGTCCGGTATAAGCATATAGTCCGGCTGTCCGAGGACCCCCCTAATCCAGGACTCCCTCACCTATATTCATGATCATTGCCTTAAATATCGTCATAACTATGTGCTTTTCTATTAATTGCTCAACAGTAATTTGTGCACCCACCGTATGCTTTCTTTCAAGAGAGAAGCCTCTAGTGAAAAGTATGGCCACGAGTCTATTTTTATCATATTATTTCCATATATATAAAACCCAAAACCCAAAATATCTTGCTGCAATTTATTTACTTTTTCACTTTTATTTATCTTTTATACCTTTCTCTAGCAGATCTCATCTTTGCAAGTAACCGTGAAGGGATTAACAACCCCTTTATCGCGTTGGGTGCCAGTATTTGCTTGTTTGTGCAGGTGCTATCATTGGAGACTTGTGTATTCCTCCTACTGGATTGATACTTTGGTTCTTAACTGCGGGAAATACTCATCTCTACTTTGCTGCATCACCCTTTCCTCTTCAAGGAAAAAACCAACGCAAGCTCAAGAAGTAGCAACGACGCTTGCGGGCGCCGCTTACTTCTAGAAGGTGTCGTTGGGGCGTTTCTGCTTGCTCCACTGTGTGAGGAAGCTCTAGGGGAAACCCTTGATCCCTTGGGATCAGACGATGATTGCGTTGTGTGTTGCGCTTCTTGATGCATCATTTCAGGAGCTTCTTACTGACCAGAGAGACATGTGATAGGTGAGGGTTGTCGTCTGCGCTGCTTGGTCCATGAGATTTGATTTGGTTTTGATGCAATGGAGGTCCGATTGAGGTGTTCATCTGAAGTCGGGTTAGCACGTTTGGTCCTCCTCGGATCACCTCATTCACATGCGACACCTCTCCCTTTCTTTTGAGGGGTGTTGTCGAGTGGCAACAAGATGGCCAATGCTAAAGGTTGCCTTGCTTGGTTAGACAATGATGGAAGACGAAGACCTACTCCAGTTGCTTGAACCTGCATGATCTTCAAAGCTTAGATAGTGTTTGTCGTCTTGTTGTGAGTGTGTTGTCATTGTCGTGGCTATTTCATTTTCTCCTCGAAGAAAATGAACTAGTTGTTTTCTCATCTTGAGTTGTGTAACACCTTCTTTATAAATGAAATGCAACACTGATTGCTTTTTGTTCAAAAAACTTTGTTGACATCGTAATAAAGCACCATGAGCCAAACTTTTTAAAAATATCTTTAATCAATCCATGCTAGCCAAGTAAGGATGTAGATTGCTGACGAAGCTATGTTTTTCTTATGCGCTATGAGCATTTGCAACCGGCCCCCTCAATACCCATTTGTATGTCTAGGTGGATGGTCCGGTCATGAAATTACCATCCAATTGGACACCCTATACCCGGCTCAAAATTCTGTGTTGTATGGCAACCGTCAAGCCCATCTCATACGTGGGGTGGATATGGGGAGGCCCAGACGCATCATCCCAAATCACCCCCAACCTAACCCGACTTGCCTCTTCTTATCCTATCTTCTGACTCGTCCGCACTGTCACCGCCCTAGCTCTGTCATCGTTCCCAACCCACAACGCCGTCACTAGAGGCCTCATCCCACAACATCGATGTCCGTGCTGCCACCGCACGCTGCCCCCGGTACGTCCAACTCCTCCGGGCATACACCTCGCCCTTTGTGTGTACAATGAAATGTCTGAGCAATTCTTTTTTTTCCTTCGATCATTTACAGGAAAAAAATGAATTCATCGGATGATGATCATGGGGACAAGGACCTTGATGAATTCTCGTACAAAGAGTTTGTTGATTAGTCGGATTCAGACAATGAAGATGTTGGGTGAGAACATGACATAGCCCTAAGAATATTTGGTCAAGTAGCCCTGAGAATGTGGTGTTTCGTTGGTGTGGGTGGGTGGGGGCGTCAAATAGAGGAAGTATGCATTTGCGATGAGAGCACATAAATACATGGAACACATTTGGACGGTCCACGCCCCAAAACTAGTGCGACGGACCAATCCGCTTTCCATTGGACCATGCAGAAGCATTCTATCGAACATATTCTCTGGCGGTTTTCAGAATGAACTTTCTCTAATCATGTTGCTTCCGTACATGCTCCTGATATGCTCCCCAGGTCCTAGTAATCATGTATGTTTCCTTATACAGGCGATGTTTTCTTTCATTCCATAGTTGTTCCCATTATAGAATAAACATATTTCCAACACTACGACCCATGCTTCAGGATTCATAGTAGCGTTTTTCTCCAAGCATTGGCATAGTTAATTTCTATGCTATGAATACTTCTATTTCGGAACACAACTATGTGATGATAGAAGACCGGAAAATCTAGTACCAAAACATTGTTATCATTCACACCCCCGGAAAAAACATGGTATCATAGTATAAGTGTAAGAATGAAGCACGTGTATGTTCAAGGAAACATGGCATGTTTTATGTGTGCCACATGCAGTACTAGTGCATTTACATGATAGTGAGCCAGTGGAAACACATTTCGATGGTTGTCTAAGCGGGAACAAAGTAGCACTGAATCATTGCCATTTTGTGTAAAAAACGAAGCAAACATATGAATACTCGAAAACATGTCATATATGATATCAGAAGCATGTATGTGGTACTAAACCCAACGAAGCACATGCATAAAACGCTAGGAAATGTATATATAGACCACTGCAACAATTGCATTTACGATGTTCCCACGCTCTCTCTCATGCACATAACAAGTCGCATTGATGGCAGCACAGATGATGCCAGCTCAAACAAGGGCATCTTTCAAATGAACGTTCTTCTAGGAGGAGCGTCAGCATCGCCTAAGATCGAGGTGATGACCGTGAGAACCAAGGGTGGTGCCGAGTCGACTATGAGTAGTAGGAACGAAGTGTCTGTAAGGAGGAATATGGATGCCTCAACACTACAGAAGAGGCTTGCCATCGATGAGATCATATCAATTAAAAGCCTCCTCGTCACACTTCCCATCATCGTCTTCATCAATATTATGATCTAAGCCTATCACTACTCGTGGTCAATGCCCTCGTCAACATCGCGCTTTTTGCCGCTATTCCCGGTCGACATCATCACCACTATTTCCTGCGACTACGGTGAAGAGCGTGAAGCTTCCGGCAGACGGCTTGCGGCTGTTACCCTCATTATAAAATCTACCCATACATTGGGTCAATTATTGATATTCAATAGTAATGAAGATGGTTGATCATAGGGTGCGATCAGAAAACAGATACAAATAATTCTCCTTAGAAACTGCTTTCAAGGAAAACTAATGAAAAGTTGACAAAATAACACGTTTTTGTACTAAGTACTAACCCATAACCCAAGCACAAATCTTTACGTAAGTAAAAAAACATCCACTTCTTCGTCTCCAAGCGTGAGGTGTACGGGAAGAACAATGGTTGGATCGTTCATCCCAAAGCACCATATGTTAGATGAAGCGACCACCGTGGGCTTATTCAAGCTCGGCTGTGGGGGACAATGGCGGCCGGCGACGGCGGCGGAGGTGGGGGGGGGGGTGTTGCATCTGCGACACTATTGGTCATAGTGGCGGTTGTCTTCCGCACGCCGACCTTGCCCCGATGTCACCAGCACCATTGGTGGTGTCAGACCCGACAACTACAACATTGTGCAACTTCTTTAACCGCGCGTTCTCGCCGCCGCACCCCCACCCCCACCCTCCCGGCGTGCGCGTGCTCGAGCTCTCTATCCAAGATACGCCAGATCACAACTAGAGGAGAGGGGGGTCTCCTCGGCCTCCTCTTCCATGACCCCAAGCCGCAACGCCTCGACAACGGCGCAACCTGCCTCGCCTCCGATGCGGAAATATCCTCTTGTATGCGGCCACCGGAGGGAGTGCGCCATGATTGCCTCCGGCCTCTGCCCTGAGACGGTATGCGCCGTCGCGGTGGTCAGGGCGAGGGCCGACGCCGCTCCTCGCCTCCGATGCGGAGAGCTCCTCTCGGGTGTGGCCACCTGAGGGAGTGCGCAGTGGTTGCCTTCGGCCTATGCTCCAAGACGGTAGGCGCCGTTGTGGTCGCCGGCAGCCTCGCGACCACACCGTTGTTATCCACTCTCTCTGCTCTCACTCGCTTGAATGAAAATGAGAAGCGGTGGGGAGTGGTGGCCTGGTGGGGAAAGGGAATACGATACCTGCGGCGTTCGCGACGGGGCGTTGCTTTTCCGATCGAGAAAAAGTGTAACGTGGCTGATCCCTTGCTCTAAGATTCGTGCTAATGATCCAAAGGTAGAAAAGACGTTCAGGCTGGGCTCCTAGAAATCTGACATTCGTGGGTTATAGATTCCGAAGAATAATGGTTGGATACAGCGACCGCCTTGGGCTCAGTCGGCTCGGCTGCCGGGGGGCAGCGGCGGCCGCCGGCAGCAAACGAAGGGAGATAGAATTAGCAACCTCACGCTAAATTCCGTGAGCAATCAGCAGCCTCTCGCTTAATTCCGTGAACAATTAGGCTCACTCCCTCGCTACCTAGCTGCTCTGAACTCCGCCCGAAACCCTAGCCGCCCCCATCATCCCCTTCCTCCCACCCCGCCGCCATGCCCACGCCGGCGCCGCACCTCGTCGACGAGATCCTGGAGGAGATCTTCCTCCGCCTGACCACCCCGGCCGAGCTCGCCCGCGCCTCAACCGCCTGCCCCCGTTTCCGCCGCATCATCACCGACCGCTCCTTCCTCCGCCGCCACCGCAAACTCCACCCGCCTCCGCTCCTCGGGCTCGTAAACGTGGATGGCAGCTTCCAACCAGCCGAGGCGCCCGACCCCTCCGCCCCGCTCGCCCGCGCTCTCGCCGACGCCGCTGATTTCACCTACTCCTTCGTCCCCGTGCCCAGCAGTGGCATCCCCTGGCATGTCCGCGACGTCCGCGATGGCCGAGTCCTCCTGGAGGCCTGCCAAGTTTTGGAGACCCTCAAAGACATGGCGGTGTGTGATCCCTTGTCACGGCGCTACGTGCTGCTCCCGCCCATACCGACGGACCTCGCTGTCCAGGAAGAGTACCCATTTGATATCGTGCCCATCCTTGCTCCCATTGGGGATGATGAAGATGATATGTCGTTCAAGGTGATATGCTTAGCCATCTATGGTTCCAAGCTAACCGCCTTTATCTTCTCGTCTGTCACACAGCAATGGTGTATAGTTGCATCTATCGGTTGGAGTTTGTTAGGCGTGCACCACGGTCCCCTTGGACCGTGCATGTTGTCAACTTATGGGTTCTGTGGCTTGTCCGGTTTCGACAACGAGAGCGGATGCTTCTACTTGGCGTCACCTTTGTTAGACAAGTTGTTCGTGCTGGACACACAGAAAATGGAGTTTTTCACTGTCAACCATCACACTGGCTACTATATACTCCTCAAACTTCTGCCTGGCCGGATACTCGAAGTTCTCGCCAGATACGATGATCCCCATAGAATTCAAGACAGAAGTATGCCTGGCATTGTAGTAGGTAGAGAAGGATACCTTGAGATGTTTTCTCTCATCGGTGATCACAGCCCAAATGGCTCATTTGATCTCTATCATACAACTCAGCAAAGCAATGGTGAATCTTCCAATGAATGGCGGATGAAGAATATTATACCGTTGCCTGGAGGGCATGACTATTTCACCATGAGTGCTGCTGAGGGATTCTTATTCCTTGGAGCCACTACAAAAGATCAAGTGGACTTTGATAGAGAGTCTGGACCGCCGTTGTCCAGGACTGATTGGGATGTAGATTATTTTTCGCTTGAGGTCAAGACTTCTGAAGTGAGGAAGGTTTGCACGAGCAAGGGGAAATTCTTCCATGCTGAACATGTTCACTGGTACTTTGGCTACCCGCCGCCGCTGTCAAAACCGAGTGTATGAAGTGGTAAGTTAATTTGTTTTATGATCGTTGTGCTCTGCTGGCCTAATTATTCATGTAGATGTGATTGCTTTATGCTGTTACAAGACATTGTCAAAGTAGGGAAAGTGGGCATGATCTGTTTCCTGGTCAATAATTGCCTTGCAACATGGTAATAAAGCTAACAATTTTATTTCATACCAAGAAGGGTGTATATATCCCACCAAGTTTGCATAACATTTGCTTCAGTTAATGTCTGAGGGCCATTTACATCTAAGGAAAGGCGTTAATTTATCCTTTGCGTATTAGTTTCTGCTACATTTTGTTAACTGGAATTGGCTAAATGATCATTTGTCCCTCTTATAGATGCACTACCTCTATTATTTGCCCCTCTTTAGATAACGTTTGACCATTAATTTACTCTTGTTTAAATTTTTGTGCGTACTATTTTCGCCTTTCTAGTTAGTAGGCACCAACCCATGCAAGTACTCCCTTGTTTCTTTTTATTCCGCATATAAGATTTGGTCAAAGTCAAACTACACAAAGTTTGACCAAATTTATATAAAAAATTATGAACATCTACAGTACTAAAACTATATAGTATGAAAATATGTTTCATGGTGCATCTGAATATATTGATTTCATATTGTGAATGCTTATATTTTTTAATATAAAGTTAGTCAAACTCTATAAAGCTTGACTTTGACTAAACCTTATATGTGGACTAAAAAGAAACGGAGGGAGTATGACATCGGTTACCTGCAAAAGAAGTATGACATCGGTTACCTATAAAAGAAGTATGAAATAGAATTATAGGAAAGGAATAGGAGTACACTCTTGCAAGATTTTAAAACTGCATGTATGTTTCGAGTTGTGGTGAAGCCTGGAACTATATTTTCAGTAACTTTATACAGCTTTGTGAAGCTACTGTTTGGTATTAGTTTGTGAAAGTATAAATGTTCTGATATATGTTAGCTTAATTAAAATTGAGGCATATCCTGCTTCATATTTCGTTAATAAACTTAACTGGAAGCCATTCATTTTAAGGTTTTCGGCGCAGTTTTGCCTAGAAAAGGTGCAGCTCTATTCTCTTTTCATAAATTGCAGGAACACCCTACCCATTTGGAACAAAAAGCTGCCCATATGTCTTCTATTTTTCTTTTCTTCTTTGAATATGATTTGGCACATGTTCCCGATGACTGGACAGATTATAGTTAGACTCCATTGACATGGTTCTCTTTGTAGCACATGAATAAGAGTCCACATGATATCTAAGACGACACATATGTAATCAAAGATTCACATCAAGAGATTTCGGGCCTCCATTTCTTGAAGCTACGTGTTATTTTTATCTATCTCTAAGGAAAAGGGCTAGCTGTAGGGCATAAGTGAGCCTTCAACCTATAAACTCCCTAGGACTTTTAAAAGCTATCATTTAAATATATCAAAATAGTCTTCAAACACAGTTTGGAACACTAATGGGTGATTAGATATATTTACGTACCCTGTCAAATTTGATATTATCAAAATACTGTTTACAAACGAATACACAGACATTATTCCCAAGTAGTAATATAAATATTTTATATAAAATATTATTATTCAAAGCGTAGAAGGTATAACCTCACTAAGTTTCCAAAATCTGGGGGAGTATTCAAATAATATTATTGCTCTTAACATGATACTAGTAAGTGTGCACGTGCAACGCACGTCTATTTAAACTAATAAGTGTTTACGTGTAACACGCGTCTATTTGAATTAACACATTATACTAAACTTAATACAAGACAATTTATTCAGAAATTTAAATTTTCCCTATAAAATACAGAATCTTGTACTCCCTACTCGTACAAACAATTTGAAATATCGTTTCTCCTTAAACAACATATCTCCTGTATTAAAAGACCACCCAGTGTTCCCAATGTATAAAACTCAAAATTATTTAGAAGATTCATCATGATTCTTCATATGCACACATTTATGCAAGTATAATCACACATAAAAATGTCACTTAGGACAAGCTAAGGAGCCGTTTCGGTGCCAACAAACTCCAGTCAAGAATTATTATTACAAGACAAAAGCATTAATACGACAACTTGGAACAGTTACTTGAGTACTACACATTTCTTTAAGGGCTCAACATTCTAAAATTTTGACAATATAACAAATATCCTCTCAGTTTGTAGTAATAATGATACGAAGATAAATAATTTGAAAATGGTCTTCAACATGCATAGGCTACCACTTGTAAGAATAACAGTGGCAAAAAAAGCCAACAAATGCCGGTTTAGAAAGAAAAAAACTGCAGACATACTTCCAATTTTAGCAACTCTAGTGGATAAAACATACCTTACCTCTCAAGTCAGGAAATAGTCAAATGAAAAAATGTACTTCTTATAAGTAGTAGAGATGAAGTCATAAGGATCATGATTCAAGATATTCGGAGAAACATGGTTGGTCTCTCTATATGATGTGAACTCGTCACCTCTACCAAAGTGGTCGTGCGTAATATGTAATGTAGAGTGCAATAATGAAATAAAATAAATGATATGAGAATTTACCATGACCACAAAATATCCTACATTCGTCATGGTCATAATCAATATGCATTTTTTGTTTCTCTTGTATGTGGTCCAAGTTTTCTATCAGGAAAACATGTTAATTCAACTGTAGATAGGAACGGTATGAAAATGCTCATGTAAAATTACAGTTGCCATGTATCTGCTGGACAAACAAATATACTTATGCAAACTTTAGGGTTTTTTAGTAAAACTTATGCGAACTTTATTTTTTTTCACTAAAACTTATGCAAACTTCTGGGGTTTTTTCATGTAAGTTCATGACTGCAAGTAAGGTCTTGATTCAGCGAATTTGTCTGTGAGTTCACTATGTAGTCGTGAGTTGGCCATGTAATAATCGGTAGTCAGTACTTAAAAAAACAGGGATGTCTGTTGCAAGTACGCAAAAATTAGTGAAAAAATAAAGAAAGAAAGAAGGCATTGGTTGCCTGAAACCCAACTGTGTGTGCTCCAGCGCGCCTCTGTTTCTCATTGCCTCATCTCCGGTTCGTGTACTTCTAGATGTGTCACCACCGGCGAGGTAGCGATGACAGTAAAAAAAACAACACTCAGTGCTTATCTGATTAGTGTGTGCGTGTGGCGCGTTCGCGTGAAGGCGAGCATCTCCGTCGTTCAGGCCTGCGAGCCGCCGCGGCGACCGTGTCCTCTCACCAGCTGGGCGGCGTTGTCGACGCAGGTGAATCAGTCGTCCAGCTTTGAGGCGACGCCCTCCATGCACCGGGGCACCCCCACTCGATTTTTTTGGCCCGCTTATACTGGTCCAGAATACTGAGCGTTGCCCCCACTTAAAGGGCGTCTGCGGTGGGTGGTTGTTAGCGTGGGTATTGTGGATGGAGCTGAAGTCGACACAGATGCCGACATGTCAGGACGTGAATGAAGTCGTTGCAGTCAGTAGAAAAGTGAACTGGCCTCCAGGCAGAAGACAAAGCGGCGACGGCACGTGTGTGTGTTCGGAGGAAGCCACAACTCCTCCTCGCGTGTCTCCCACTGTGGCTCGCGTGGGTGGTGGGTTGGTGACGGCAGGCGACTCGCGATCGCGATTTCCGAGATGATAGGATGCGCTCGTGATTAGTTTCCTAATAATTAGATGCCTTCATGATTAGTTATCTAATAGGAATTGTTTGTGATTATTTTCCTAATAATTAGTTGCGTCCATGATTAATTTCCTAATAGGATGCGCGCGTGATTATTTTCCTAATAATGGATGCGTCCGTGATTAGTTTTCTAATAATAAGATGAGTTTATGATTAGTTTCCTAATAATTAGATGCGCCCATGATTAGTTTCTTAATAGGAGTGTTCGTGATTATAGTTTCCTAATTGACCGGACGTGGACTTTCATATTTTCCTCCACGATGAAGTACGGTCAGTCAATTTAAATTGCTAAGTGCACACAGAGAATAAATTAGGTTAAGGCTAGCCGTTAGATTGAGTTTAGTGGGACTAATCATGCGGTGGTAATATATTCGTGTACGTTTTGTGGGGTGCACTTAGAGAAGATAATGTTTGCTCTTTTATAAGTAGTATAGATATAGATGAATTTGCTTTATTGGGTACGTACATGAACGTACATCAATTTGAAGAGCGTTTGCTTCTTGAATTATTTTCAAACTTTTCCTTCTACTGCACTAGCACGGAAGCTGAATTATCCGTTTGCATCTAATTAGTTGTGCTATTTGAGATTTATTAGTACAGCAGTACAATTTTGGTCAATTCGAGCAGCTCTAGTCAATCCAACGGGCGAAAAACTCAAAGCAGATGCATCTATCTTTATCATGAATGCATTGTGGCATTCGATGGTTTCTACTAAAGAAGGAAAAAAAAAGCTGATTAATTAGGCAATTTTAAACGTACACATGGACCTTATTACTTCATTACTATGGGAGAATCCCACCCCACCTTGTATTTTCCAATCAGCTTGAACGCCTTTGGCAGGTTTGCTACAATGCTACTGAGATGTAGGTCCCTTTTACTATTATTCTGATTGATCTGATATGGCGCCACGATCTGTACGACGTCCCAAACGTGGAGTTATGGTGGATTCATTACGATCTGGACCATACAGGTAAACCCAATGGGTTATATCTGTTTTATTTAGAATCAACATGGTGGCTCGGAAGGAACCCCCAATTAGTAAATATATAAGACAAGATGCAAAGATATGGTTTTGTTCCAATTCCACAAGTCAAAGCCTTTTTTTCCTTCTCTTTTTACCTTTGCTTCCATATTCGTGTTTGGATTGGACCATACCGATACTAGCATCGGTGGTGGCATGGCAGTGCGAGCCCCACCGAGTAGTTTGCCAGGCTGCAAGCTCTCGACGTGACCTGTGGAGAGCTATCGACGAGCTTGCAACACTCTTAGGTGCAACAATGCCCAGCCCCGCAACAAGTGCAGTGATGCAACAATGGCCGCCGCACTCTTTGTATGTGGTTCAGTGTCGATGTTTCTGCAGCAGCTGATGCTTCAAAATCCAATACTGATTCCGCAGTTATGCGCAGGTAGATGGGCATTATCATTAGTTGCGGATCAGTGCTTGCGCATGGTTCAATTATTTCCTTCTTTTTTATCAATCAGGTTCTTGTTCAGAAAGAACACAGCTTGGCATGGACAGCTGTGACTTGACAGTTGAGAGGAGCAGAATGCAAGAACAAAAATAATCTCAGGAAAGGGAAAATAAATGGAAGTTACCACAAAAGGGTAGATCATCAACCCAAAAATCTCGGGTATACCATCAATTAGAATCTAGGTTATGTGCGATAAGTAATGTGGGTATGTTCATAAGAGGCTCAAATAATCAAATATCGTACGTGGAATAGAGGGATTCCTTAGAACCATGAATGGGGAGCTTACGTGCCTTTAGTTTTGAGCTGTGAATCTGTGATTTAGTTGTCGATTTTGTACGGAGCGCTTTATTCTGAAACCCTTGGAAGAACATTTTTTTGTTGCATGCACATGATTCTAGTTTGTTCTAACTAGTAAGTATATCTGCAGGACTGATGAACTCGCTTTGCTTCTGGTGTCTCTTTTTGGGCCATGCATCTGGAGCATTTGAGGAGAAATGGAGGATGGGGCAAAAAGATGGTGCCGCAAATAGTGCTTGAGCATTGGTATTATTTACGGGGATTCATTGGTACTTGAGCATTGGTATTAGTATTTGAATCGATGTACTTTGCTACATATGTTGATGTTAAGCGTGTCCAAGCAAGACATGATGGGAGCAAGGTGAATTTTGGCGAATGTTTGTATGTAAGATGCTTGTTGTTGTGTGTGTTTGGAAAATGGTCGTATACTGTTGTTGAAACTCTCAGTGGTTGCAGCACATTATCCTCTCTGCTCAACATGTTCATGGATCTGATGATTCATTGCTGCTTTCATTGCTCGTGCTGGTTTTGGGTATTCACATTTTTCTGTTTTGTTGGATGCCTTTTGAAAGCCGCGTTTTGAGGCAATCAGCTAAAACGAAAGTGGCAAGCTTCATTTTTCATGCCGAAATTCCTTTATCCAACATCTTTACAAGAGATATGTATCTATTGAATGCCCTGTTAGATTACATATATACATACTCTCTCGGTCTGGAAATACATGTCATAGAAATGGATGTATCTAGACATATTTTAGTTCTAGATACATCCACTTTTATCCATTTGTGGACAAGTAATTTCGGACTGGGGGAGTAGGTTTCAGTCAACAAGTGACCAGAAACTCAACAATCATGATCCTACTTATCTAGTTGTGCTGGGAGCTCCTTTTTGTCTCCCTACTCTTTGGCAAAGTTTTGCCTGGTAGTGTTCATCTTGGCAGGGAGGAGATAGGTTCTTTACGTTGGACTTTGGGAGACTCACCAAAGCCACCTTTGCTGTTCTTTTCTCCCGCATTTTGATTTATACATGTTGCCATAGACTTGCCACTCGGAGCACATTCTTTCCTTGTTGCTCACTGATCAAGATCCTATGTTACTGCAAAACATGGAAGTAGGCATAGCACCATATATAGTACTAGCTGAGTGCCCGTGCGTTGCCACGGAATAAAAGAAAATTGATTTTACCCATCAAATCATAGTACTACTCAATGTTTGATGTGCTGACTTTGATCTAGAAAAAATGCACCGCTTATGTTTATTTAAGAAATAACGTAGAAGAGTGCTCTCCACTGCAAGTCTTGCAAATATTTTGATAAGAGCTTTATGAAACTTTGAAAGGTTATCATGTATACAACATTGGTGAATCAATATAATCCAGAAATTAGCATATCATTTCACTTGGTATAGTCCTTGTTGGTAGAAGGACCATAATATCGTTGGAAGAAGGCAGAGAGAAGTGCAACCAGTAGATTGGTTTACCATGTGTGCAATACACACACAATCTCCATGACATTCATATCAATGTAGGAAGGCTCCATGCCAATGGAGACATCGGCTCACATATCAATCTCCATGATGGAATTTCAACTGAGTGTGTGCCTGTGTGGTTGTCAACATCATCATCATTGTTGAATAGCAATGCAGGAAATAGGGACTACCAGAGGAGACACCTGAAGGAGTTAAGGGGGATACACACATTGAAGAACACTCGTAGCAGCACATCCTTATTGATGTTCAGAGCTTCGGACCAGCAAGTAAATGTGATCAAAGTTTCCATTCATTGTTCGAACCGATCATGCTCAAGCTTCAAGGTTCTACAGAAATATTGAACCATTATAGGTGGCAGGCAATATACGCTTCATGTTGCTTGTACATGCATAAATGGTCGCAACATCTTTTTTATATCCTGAGAACTTGTATAATCTAGAGAACTGCCTTGTCCTACCAAAGAAAATACTTTTATTTTGTTTGGGATACCTAATTGTGCTGCATCCAGGCATCCAACTATTCATCCGAAATATGCTCAATACCTGTCCGTGTAGACAATTGAATAAAGCTTAGGTTTCCTTTCATTCGGAAGTAACACGGTGGGTATTGGGCAGCATGAATGAATAACAAATAGGTAACTATAAAATCCATATAAGAAAGAACAACATTGCAAATCATGTCGATGTTATTACATTAGAAGCTAGATGAAACAATAAGAACATGCATGTCTAGCATCAGCGCACATTGATTTGGACGGTCGACATGTACCTATCTTCACAGAACCTTCTTTCAGGTGCTCGAATAGCGTCAGAAGTCTGTCGCAACCTCAGCTTTGAGGCAAAACCTGGCCTGAACAATAAACTCCTCGTTCGCCATGGCTCCACACACAGAAACAAAATAAATCCATGAGCCCCGGCTCACCACCTACTTCTTTATCGCACTGTGCATCGATAATGACGAGAAAACTTCATACACATAACCCAAAAAAGTCATCATACAAGGTGTTAATTGAGAAGGCTGAACAAAGCAACAAAAAAGTCAATGATTTTTTTTGAATAATCAAGGTTGTCCTTGTTTCTCATTAAAAAATACGAAATGCTAAGTTGTTGTGCGCTTACTCATGAATATTTGAATGCATTCAGGTATTTTAAAATTTCTCTTTTTTAAAATCCTAAGCTTTAAAGTACATTTAAAACTTCTAAAGAAACATGAGATACATGTGCAGGTGTCATCACCACTAAAATAAAATCATTAGCATTAAGTTCATTTTAGTTCCCAAGAGCACAATGAATGGAGCTATTTCTTTTTGATAATAGAGTGTACATAGACCTTTTCCTTTTAGAGTTGTGCATCCTCCAATGGATGCTGCTCTCTTTCAATGGAAAAATATGTGATGATGATTTTCTAAAGAAGTGTTGCATACATGGCAAGCAAGCTAGATAATCATATCTGAATAAAACTTGTAGAATTGAAAATCTCCTTGAACTCAATTCTAAACTGCATCATAATTTTAGTTACATCTATAATTATTACTAATATTACTACACACTATTTACCTTGTTCTTTTATCAATAAAGATGTAGCTTAAAATTCAGAAAAAATAACCGCATATCGTAACGCGCAGAACTTACCTTGTTATTATTTTCTCGGAAAAACTTCGGGTGCTATGTATGTTGGGAGTACCAAAGGTTGTTTTTTTGTTTGGAATGCAGCAAATCAAATCAGACTGAAACCTTGATGCCATAATTTGATCAAGTAGTCAAAGTCATATCAACTCTAGCAATCCAGGAAACATAACTATCACACCTTTGAGTAAACAAAGTCGCAAATTTTCACTCGAGGTGTTGGATTCCCGTCCAGGAGGAGGAGGTTGCTTTCCAGTTAAACATCATAGTGACACTCAAGGAGTTGCATTTGCAGCATTAATTCATGCGCAATTGAGTTTTGCATTTGTTTCCTTTGACGATTTTCAAAAAGCAAAGCGTAGCATGGAGATTGGCAGTAGCTGACCCCTGAAAGTAATTGCTGAAAGAAGTAACTTTCCTATTGACAAGAATAGCAGACGAGTGACATGATTACGTCTATGGTTGGCACACATGGTTCAAAATAATGATAGCCTAATGATATAGCAAGGTAATTAGGTTGAAGAGCAACCTCAACTTCACTGAATCACCATGCGGTACATATTCATTTAAAGAGTTCTCCACCGGCAACATATTTCATGAGAATGGCAAGGTGTGTCAGGGTTAAATAAACCTGTTCATGATTGATACAGAAAATAAGACCATATAGTAAGTCCATTCAATTTTATCTAAGGACAATGATTTGCTAAGTTGGAGGGAGGGAGGGAGGGAGAGAGAGAGAGAGAGAGAGAGAGAGAGAGAGAGATGGAGAACTATATGCTGCTCTCTTTCAATGGAAAAATATGTGATGATGATTTTCTAAAGAAGTGTTGCATACATGGCAAGCAAGCTAGATAATCATATCTGAATAAAACTTGTAGAATTGAAAATCTCCTTGAACTCAATTCTAAACTACATCATAATTTTAGTTACATCTATAATTATTACTAATATTACTACACACTATTTACCTTGTTCTTTTATCAATAAAGAGGTTGCTTAAAATTCAGAAAAAATAACCGCATATTGTAACGCGCAGAGCTTACCTTGTTATTCTTTTCTCGGAAAAACTTCGGGTGCTATGTATGTTGGGAGTACCAAAGGTTGTTTTTTTGTTTGGAATGCAGCAAATCAGACTGAAACCTTGATGCCATAATTTGATCAAGTAGTCAAAGTCATATCAACTCTAGCAATCCAGGAAACATAACTATCACACCTTTGAGTAAAAAAAGTCGCAAATTTTCACTCGAGGTGTTGGATTCCCGTCCAAGAGGAGGAGGTTGCTTTCCAGTTAAACATCATAGTGAAACTCGAGGTGTTGCATTTGCAGCATTAATTCATGCGCAATTGAGTTTTGCATTTGTTTCCTTTGACGATTTTCAAAAGGCAAAGCGTAGCATGGAGAATGGCAGTAGCTGACCCCTAAAAGTAATTGCTGAAAGAAGTAACTTTCCTATTGACAAGAATAGCAGACGAGTTACATGATTACGTCTATGGTTGGCACACATGGTTCAAAATAATGATAGCCTAATGATATAGCAAGGTAATTAGGTTGAAGAGCAACCTCAACTTCACTGAATCACCATGCGGTACATACTCATTTAGAGAGTTCTCCACCGGCAACATATTTCATGACAATGGCAAGGTGTGTCAGGGTTAAATAAACCTGTTCATGATTGATACAGAAAATAAGACCATATAGTAAGTCCATTCAATTTTATCTAAGGACAATGATTTGCTAAGTTGGAGGGAGGGAGAGAGAGAGAGAGAGAGAGAGAGAGAGAGAGAGATGGAGAACTATATGCTGCTCTCTTTCAATGGAAAAATATGTGATGATGATTTTCTAAGGAAGTGCTGCATACATGGCAAGCAAGCTAGATAATCATATCTGAATAAAACTTGTAGAATTGAAAATCTCCTTGAACTCAATTCTAAACTGCATCATAATTTTAGTTACATCTATAATTATTACTAATATTACTACAGACTATTTACCTTGTTCTTTTATCAATAAATAGGTTGCTTAAAATTCAGAAAAAATAACCGCATATTGTAACGCGCAGAACTTACCTTGTTATTATTTTCTCGGAAAAACTTCGGGTGCTATGTATGTTGGGAGTACCAAAGGTTGTTTTGTTGTTTGGAATGCAGCAAATCAGACTGAAACCTTGATGCCATAATTTGATCAAGTATTCAAAGTCATATCAACTCTAGCAATCCAGGAAACATAACTATCACACCTTTGAGTAAACAAAGTCGCAAATTTTCACTCGAGGTGTTGGATTCCCGTCTAGGAGGAGGAGGTTGCTTTCTGGTTAAACATCATAATGACACTCGAGGTGTTGCATTTGCAGCATTAATTCATGCGCAATTGAGTTTTGCATTTGTTTCCTTTGACGGTTTTCAAAAAGCAAAGCGTAGCATGGAGAATGGCAGTAGCTGACCCCTGAAAGTAATTGCTGAAAGAAGTAACTTTCCTATTGACAAGAATAGCAGACGAGTTACATGATTACGTCTATGGTTGGCACACATGGTTCAAAATAATGATAGCCTAATGATATAGCAAGGTAATTAGGTTGAAGAGCAACCTCAACTTCACTGAATCACCATGCAGTACATATTCATTTAAAGAGTTCTCCACCGGCAACATATTTCATGACAATGGCAAGGTGTGTCAGGGTTAAATAAACCTGTTCATGATTGATATAGAAAATAAGACCATATAGTAAGTCCATTCAATTTTATCTAAGGACAATGATTTGCTAAGTTGGAGGGAGGGAGGGTGGGAGGGAGAGAGAGAGAGAGAGAGAGAGAGAGAGAGAGAGAGAGAGAGA
>NC_041391.1:141196574-141201516 GCF_002162155.2 Triticum dicoccoides
CGCAGAACTTACCTTGTTATTCTTTTCTCGGAAAAACTTCGGGTGCTATGTATGTTGGGAGTACCAAAGGTTGTTTTTTTGTTTGGAATGCAGCAAATCAGACTGAAACCTTGATGCCATAATTTGATCAAGTAGTCAAAGTCATATCAACTCTAGCAATCCAGGAAACATAACTATCACACCTTTGAGTAAACAAAGTCGCAAATTTTCACTCGAGGTGTTGGATTCCCGTCCAGGAGGAGGAGGTTGCTTTCCAGTTAAACATCATAGTGACACTCGAGGTGTTGCATTTGCAGCATTAATTCATGCGCAATTGAGTTTTGCATTTGTTTCCTTTGACGATTTTCAAAAGGCAAAGCGTAGCATGGAGAATGGCAGTAGCTGACCCCTGAAAGTAATTGCTGAGAGAAGTAACTTTCCTATTAACAAGAATAGCAGACGAGTTACATGATTACGTCTATGGTTGGCACACATGGTTCAAAATAATGATAGCCTAATGATATAGCAAGGTAATTAGGTTGAAGAGCAACCTCAACTTCACTGAATCACCATGCGGTACATATTCATTTAAAGAGTTCTCCACCGGCAACATATTTCATGACAATGGCAAGGTGTGTCAGGGTTAAATAAACCTGTTCATGATTGATACAGAAAATAAGACCATATAGTAAGTCCATTCAATTTTATCTAAGGACAATGATTTGCTAAGTTGGAGGGAGGGAGGGTGGGAGGGAGGGAGAGAGAGAGAGAGAGAGAGAAAGAGAGATGGAGAATTATATGCTGCTCTCTTTCAATGGAAAAATATGTGATGATGATTTTCTAAAGAAGTGTTGCATACATGGCAAGCAAGCTAGATAATCATATCTGAATAAAACTTGTAGAATTGAAAATCTCCTTGAACTCAATTCTAAACTGCATCATAATTTTAGTTACATCTATAATTATTACTAATATTACTACACACTATTTACCTTGTTCTTTTATCAATAAAGAGGTTGCTTAAAATTCAGAAAAAATAACCGCATATTGTAACGCGCAGAACTTACCTTGTTATTCTTTTCTCGGAAAAACTTCGGGTGCTATGTATGTTGGGAGTACCAAAGGTTGTTTTTTTGTTTGGAATGCAGCAAATCAGACTGAAACCTTGATGCCATAATTTGATCAAGTAGTCAAAGTCATATCAACTCTAGCAATCCAGGAAACATAACTATCACACCTTTGAGTAAACAAAGTCGCAAATTTTCACTCGAGGTGTTGGATTCCCGTCCAGGAGGAGGAGGTTGCTTTCCAGTTAAACATCATAGTGACACTCGAGGTGTTGCATTTGCAGCATTAATTCATGTGCAATTGAGTTTTGCATTTGTTTCCTTTGACGATTTTCAAAAGGCAAAGCGTAGCATGGAGAATGGCAGTAGCTGACCCCTGAAAGTAATTGCTGAAAGAAGTAACTTTCCTATTGACAAGAATAGCAGACGAGTTACATGATTACGTCTATGGTTGGCACACATGGTTCAAAATAATGATAGCCTAATGATATAGCAAGGTAATTAGGTTGAAGAGCAACCTCAACTTCACTGAATCACCATGCAGTACATATTCATTTAAAGAGTTCTCCACCGGCAACATATTTCATGACAATGGCAAGGTGTGTCAGGGTTAAATAAACCTGTTCATGATTGATATAGAAAATAAGACCATATAGTAAGTCCATTCAATTTTATCTAAGGACAATGATTTGCTAAGTTGGAGGGAGGGAGGGTGGGAGGGAGAGAGAGAGAGAGAGAGAGAGAGAGAGAGAGAGAGAGAGAGAGAAAGAGAGATGGAGAACTATATGCTGCTCTCTTTCAATGGAAAAATATGTGATGATGATTTTCTAAAGAAGTGTTGCATACATGGCAAGCAAGCTAGATAATCATATCTGAATAAAACTTGTAGAATTGAAAATCTCCTTGAACTCAATTCTAACTGCATCATAATTTTAGTTACATCTATAATTATTACTAATATTACTACACACTATTTACCTTGTTCTTTTATCAATAAAGAGGTTGCTTAAAATTCAGAAAAAATAACCGCATATTGTAACGCGCAGAACTTACCTTGTTATTCTTTTCTCGGAAAAACTTCGGGTGCTATGTATGTTGGGAGTACCAAAGGTTGTTTTTTTGTTTGGAATGCAGCAAATCAGACTGAAACCTTGATGCCATAATTTGATCAAGTAGTCAAAGTCATATCAACTCTAGCAATCCAGGAAACATAACTATCACACCTTTGAGTAAACAAAGTCGCAAATTTTCACTCGAGGTGTTGGATTCCCGTCCAGGAGGAGGAGGTTGCTTTCCAGTTAAACATCATAGTGACACTCGAGGTGTTGCATTTGCAGCATTAATTCATGCGCAATTGAGTTTTGCATTTGTTTCCTTTGACGATTTTCAAAAAGCAAAGCGTAGCATGGAGAATGGCAGTAGCTGACCCCTGAAAGTAATTGCTGAAAGAAGTAACTTTCCTATTGACAAGAATAGCAGACGAGTTACATGATTACGTCTATGGTTGGCACACATGGTTCAAAATAATGATAGCCTAATGATATAGCAAGGTAATTAGGTTGAAGAGCAACCTCAACTTCACTGAATCACCATGCAGTACATATTCATTTAAAGAGTTCTCCACCGGCAACATATTTCATGACAATGGCAAGGTGTGTCAGGGTTAAATAAACCTGTTCATGATTGATATAGAAAATAAGACCATATAGTAAGTCCATTCAATTTTATCTAAGGACAATGATTTGCTAAGTTGGAGGGAGGGAGGGTGGGAGGGTGGGAGGGAGAGAGAGAGAGAGAGAGAGAGAGAGAGAGAGAGAGAGAGAGAGAAAGAGAGATGGAGAACTATATGCTGCTCTCTTTCAATGGAAAAATATGTGATGATGATTTTCTAAAGAAGTGTTGCATACATGGCAAGAAAGCTAGATAATCATATCTGAATAAAACTTGTAGAATTGAAAATCTCCTTGAACTCAATTCTAACTGCATCATAATTTTAGTTACATCTATAATTATTACTAATATTACTACACACTATTTACCTTGTTCTTTTATCAATAAAGAGGTTGCTTAAAATTCAGAAAAAATAACCGCATATTGTAACACGCAGAACTTACCTTGTTATTCTTTTCTCGGAAAAACTTCGGGTGCTATGTATGTTGGGAGTACCAAAGGTTGTTTTTTTGTTTGGAATGCAGCAAATCAGACTGAAACCTTGATGCCATAATTTGATCAAGTAGTCAAAGTCATATCAACTCTAGCAATCCAGGAAACATAACTATCACACCTTTGAGTAAACAAAGTCGCAAATTTTCACTCGAGGTGTTGGATTCCCGTCCAGGAGGAGGAGGTTGCTTTCCAGTTAAACATCATAGTGACACTCGAGGTGTTGCATTTGCAGCATTAATTCATGCGCAATTGAGTTTTGCATTTGTTTCCTTTGACGATTTTCAAAAGGCAAAGCGTAGCATGGAGAATGGCAGTAGCTGACCCCTGAAAGTAATTGCTGAAAGAAGTAACTTTCCTATTGACAAGAATAGCAGACGAGTTACATGATTACGTCTATGGTTGGCACACATGGTTCAAAATAATGATAGCCCAATGATATAGCAAGGTAATTAGGTTGAAGAGCAACCTCAACTTCACTGAATCACCATGCGGTACATATTCATTTAGAGAGTTCTCCACCGGCAACATATTTCATGACAATGGCAAGGTGTGTCAGGGTTAAATAAACCTGTTCATGATTGATATAGAAAATAAGACCATATAGTAAGTCCATTCAATTTTATCTAAGTACAATGATTTGCTAAGTTGGAGGGAGGGAGGGAGGGAGAGAGAGAGAGAGAGAGAGATGGAGAACTATATGCTGCTCTCTTTCAATGGAAAAATATGTGATGATGATTTTCTAAAGAAGTGTTGCATACATGGCAAGCAAGCTAGATAATCATATCTGAATAAAACTTGTAGAATTTAAAATCTCCTTGAACTCAATTCTAAACTGCATCATAATTTTAGTTACATCTATAATTATTACTAATATTACTACACACTATTTACCTTGTTCTTTTATCAATAAAGAGGTTGCTTAAAATTCAGAAAAAATAACCGCATATTGTAACGCGCAGAACTTACCTTGTTATTATTTTCTCGGAAAAACTTCGGGTGCTATGTATGTTGGGAGTACCAAAGGTTGTTTTGTTGTTTGGAATGCAGCAAATCAGACTGAAACCTTGATGCCATAATTTGATCAAGTATTCAAAGTCATATCAACTCTAGCAATCCAGGAAACATAACTATCACACCTTTGAGTAAACAAAGTCGCAAATTTTCACTCGACGTGTTGGATTCCCGTCTAGGAGGAGGAGGTTGCTTTCCGGTTAAACATCATAATGACACTCGAGGTGTTGCATTTGCAGCATTAATTCATGCGCAATTGAGTTTTGCATTTGTTTCCTTTGACGGTTTTCAAAAAGCAAAGCGTAGCATGGAGAATGGCAGTAGCTGACCCCTGAAAGTAATTGCTGAAAGAAGTAACTTTCCTATTGACAAGAATAGCAGACGAGTTACATGATTACGTCTATGGTTGGCACACATGGTTCAAAATAATGATAGCCTAATGATATAGCAAGGTAATTAGGTTGAAGAGCAACCTCAACTTCACTGAATCACCATGCAGTACATATTCATTTAAAGAGTTCTCCACCGGCAACATATTTCATGACAATGGCAAGGTGTGTCAGGGTTAAATAAACCTGTTCATGATTGATATAGAAAATAAGACCATATAGTAAGTCCATTCAATTTTATCTAAGGACAATGATTTGCTAAGTTGGAGGGAGGGAGGGTGGGAGGGAGAGAGAGAGAGAGAGAGAGAGAGAGAGAGAGAGAGAGAGAGA
>NC_041391.1:141202477-141215284 GCF_002162155.2 Triticum dicoccoides
CGCAGAACTTACCTTGTTATTCTTTTCTCGGAAAAACTTCGGGTGCTATGTATGTTGGGAGTACCAAAGGTTGTTTTTTTGTTTGGAATGCAGCAAATCAGACTGAAACCTTGATGCCATAATTTGATCAAGTAGTCAAAGTCATATCAACTCTAGCAATCCAGGAAACATAACTATCACACCTTTGAGTAAACAAAGTCGCAAATTTTCACTCGAGGTGTTGGATTCCCGTCCAGGAGGAGGAGGTTGCTTTCCAGTTAAACATCATAGTGACACTCGAGGTGTTGCATTTGCAGCATTAATTCATGCGCAATTGAGTTTTGCATTTGTTTCCTTTGACGATTTTCAAAAGGCAAAGCGTAGCATGGAGAATGGCAGTAGCTGACCCCTGAAAGTAATTGCTGAAAGAAGTAACTTTCCTATTGACAAGAATAGCAGACGAGTTACATGATTACGTCTATGGTTGGCACACATGGTTCAAAATAATGATAGCCCAATGATATAGCAAGGTAATTAGGTTGAAGAGCAACCTCAACTTCACTGAATCACCATGCGGTACATATTCATTTAGAGAGTTCTCCACCGGCAACATATTTCATGACAATGGCAAGGTGTGTCAGGGTTAAATAAACCTGTTCATGATTGATATAGAAAATAAGACCATATAGTAAGTCCATTCAATTTTATCTAAGTACAATGATTTGCTAAGTTGGAGGGACGGAGGGAGGGAGAGAGAGAGAGAGAGATGGAGAACTATATGCTGCTCTCTTTCAATGGAAAAATATGTGATGATGATTTTCTAAAGAAGTGTTGCATACATGGCAAGCAAGCTAGATAATCATATCTGAATAAAACTTGTAGAATTTAAAATCTCCTTGAACTCAATTCTAAACTGCATCATAATTTTAGTTACATCTATAATTATTACTAATATTACTACACACTATTTACCTTGTTCTTTTATCAATAAAGAGGTTGCTTAAAATTCAGAAAAAATAACCGCATATTGTAACGCGCAGAACTTACCTTGTTATTCTTTTCTCGGAAAAACTTCGGGTGCTATGTATGTTGGGAGTACCAAAGGTTGTTTTTTTGTTTGGAATGCAGCAAATCAGACTGAAACCTTGATGCCATAATTTGATCAAGTAGTCAAAGTCATATCAACTCTAGCAATCCAGGAAACATAACTATCACACCTTTGAGTAAACAAAGTCGCAAATTTTCACTCGAGGTGTTGGATTCCCGTCCAAGAGGAGGAGGTTGCTTTCCAGTTAAACATCATAGTGACACTCGAGGTGTTGCATTTGCAGCATTAATTCATGCGCAAATGAGTTTTGCATTTGTTTCCTTTGACGATTTTCAAAAGGCAAAGCGTAGCATGGAGAATGGCAGTAGCTGACCCCTGAAAGTAATTGCTGAAAGAAGTAACTTTCCTATTGACAAGAATAGCAGACGAGTTACATGATTACGTCTATGGTTGGCACACATGGTTCAAAATAATGATAGCCTAATGATATAGCAATGTAATTAGGTTGAAGAGCAACCTCAACTTCACTGAATCACCATGCGGTACATATTCATTTAGAGAGTTCTCCACCGGCAACATATTTCATGACAATGGCAAGGTGTGTCAGGGTTAAATAAACCTGTTCATGATTGATACAGAAAATAAGACCATATAGTAAGTCCATTCAATTTTATCTAAGGACAATGATTTGCTAAGTTGGAGGGAGGGAGGGAGAGAGAGAGAGAGAGAGATGGAGAACTATATGCTGCTCTCTTTCAATGGAAAAATATGTGATGATGATTTTCTAAAGAAGTGTTGCATACATGGCAAGCAAGCTAGATAATCATATCTGAATAAAACTTGTAGAATTGAAAATCTCCTTGAACTCAATTCTAAACTGCATCATAATTTTAGTTACATCTATAATTATTACTAATATTACTACACACTATTTACCTTGTTCTTTTATCAATAAATAGGTTGCTTAAAATTCAGAAAAAATAACCGCATATTGTAACACGCAGAACTTACCTTGTTATTATTTTCTCGGAAAAACTTCGGGTGCTATTTATGTTGGGAGTACCAAAGGTTGTTTTGTTGTTTGGAATGCAGCAAATCAGACTGAAACCTTGATGCCATAATTTGATCAAGTATTCAAAGTCATATCAACTCTAGCAATCCAGGAAACATAACTATCACACCTTTGAGTAAACAAAGTCGCAAATTTTCACTCGAGGTGTTGGATTCCCGTCTAGGAGGAGGAGGTTGCTTTCCGGTTAGACATCATAGTGACACTCGAGGTGTTGCATTTGCAGCATTAATTCATGCGCAATTGAGTTTTGCATTTGTTTCCTTTGACGATTTCAAAAAGCAAAGCGTAGCATGGAGAATGGCAGTAGCTAACCCCTGAAAGTAATTGCTGAAAGAAGTAACTTTCATATTGACAAGAATAGCAAACGAGTTACATGATTACGTCTATGGTTGGCACACATGGTTCAAAATAATGATAGCCTAATGATATAGCAAGGTAATTAGGTTGAAGAGCAACCTCAAATTCACTGAATCACCATGCGGTACATATTCATTTAAAGAGTTCTCCACCGGCAACATATTTCATGACAATGGCAAGGTGTGTCAGGGTTAAATAAACCTGTTCATGATTGATACAGAAAATAAGACCATATAGTAAGTCCATTCAATTTTATCTAAGGACAATGATTTGCTAAGTTGGAGGGAGGGAGGGTGGGAGGGAGGGAGAGAGAGAGAGAGAGAGAGAGAGAGAGAAAGAGAGATGGAGAACTATATGCTGCTCTCTTTCAATGGAAAAATATGTGATGATGATTTTCTAAAGAAGTGTTGCATACATGGCAAGCAAGCTACATAATCATATCTGAATAAAACTTGTAGAATTTAAAATCTCCTTGAACTCAATTCTAAACTGCATCATAATTTTTGTTACATTTTATTACTAATGTTACTACAATCAATTTACCTTGTTCTTTTATCAATAAAGAGGTTGCTTAAAATTCAGAAAAAATAACCGCATATTGTAACGCGCAGAACTTACCTTGTTATTCTTTTCTCGGAAAAACTTCGGGTGCTATGTATGTTGGGAGTACCAAAGGTTGTTTTTTTGTTTGGAATGCAGCAAATCAGACTGAAACCTTGATGCCATAATTTGATCAAGTAGTCAAAGTCATATCAACTCTAGCAATCCAGGAAACATAACTATCACACCTTTGAGTAAACAAAGTCGCAAATTTTCACTCGAGGTGTTGGATTCCCGTCCAGGAGGAGGAGGTTGCTTTCCAGTTAAACATCATAGTGACACTCGAGGTGTTGCATTTGCAGCATTAATTCATGCGCAATTGAGTTTTGCATTTGTTTCCTTTGACGATTTTCAAAAGGCAAAGCGTAGCATGGAGAATGGAAGTAGCTGACCCCTGAAAGTAATTGCTGAAAGAAGTAACTTTCCTATTGACAAGAATAGCAGACGAGTTACATGATTACGTCTATGGTTGGCACACATGGTTCAAAATAATGATAGCCCAATGATATAGCAAGGTAATTAGGTTGAAGAGCAACCTCAACTTCACTGAATCACCATGCGGTACATATTCATTTAGAGAGCTCTCCACCGGCAACATATTTCATGACAATGGCAAGGTGTGTCAGGGTTAAATAAACCTGTTCATGATTGATATAGAAAATAAGACCATATAGTAAGTCCATTCAATTTTATCTAAGTACAATGATTTGCTAAGTTGGAGGGAGGGAGGGAGGGAGAGAGAGAGAGAGAGAGAGAGAGAGAGATGGAGAACTATATGCTGCTCTCTTTCAATGGAAAAATATGTGATGATGATTTTCTAAAGAAGTGTTGCATACATGGCAAGCAAGCTAGATAATCATATCTGAATAAAACTTGTAGAATTTAAAATCTCCTTGAACTCAATTCTAAACTGCATCATAATTTTAGTTACATCTATAATTATTACTAATATTACTACACACTATTTACCTTGTTCTTTTATCAATAAAGAGGTTGCTTAAAATTCAGAAAAAATAACCGCATATTGTAACGCGCAGAACTTACCTTGTTATTCTTTTCTCGGAAAAACTTCGGGTGCTATGTATGTTGGGAGTACCAAAGGTTGTTTTTTTGTTTGGAATGCAGCAAATCAGACTGAAACCTTGATGCCATAATTTGATCAAGTAGTCAAAGTCATATCAACTCTAGCAATCCAGGAAACATAACTATCACACCTTTGAGTAAACAAAGTTGCAAATTTTCACTCGAGGTGTTGGATTCCCGTTCAAGAGGAGGAGGTTGCTTTCCAGTTAAACATCATAGTGACACTCGAGGTGTTGCATTTGCAGCATTAATTCATGCGCAATTGAGTTTTGCATTTGTTTCCTTTGACGATTTTCAAAAGGCAAAGCGTGGCATGGAGAATGGCAGTAGCTGACCCCTGAAAGTAATTGCTGAAAGAAGTAACTTTCCTATTGACAAGAATAGCAGACGAGTTACATGATTACGTCTATGGTTGGCACACATGGTTCAAAATAATGATAGCCTAATGATATAGCAAGGTAATTAGGTTGAAGAGCAACCTCAACTTCACTGAATCACCATGCGGTACATATTCATTTAGAGAGTTCTCCACCGGCAACATATTTCATGACAATGGCAAGGTGTGTCAGGGTTAAATAAACCTGTTCATGATTGATACAGAAAATAAGACCATATAGTAAGTCCATTCAATTTTATCTAAGGACAATGATTTGCTAAGTTGGAGGGAGGGAGGGAGAGAGAGAGAGAGAGAGAGAGAGAAGAGATGGAGAACTATATGCTGCTCTCTTTCAATGGAAAATATATGTGATGATGATTTTCTAAAGAAGTGTTGCATACATGGCAAGCAAGCTAGATAATCATATCTGAATAAAACTTGTAGAATTGAAAATCTCCTTGAACTCAATTCTAAACTGCATCATAATTTTAGTTACATCTATAATTATTACTAATATTACTACACACTATTTACCTTGTTCTTTTATCAATAAATAGGTTGCTTAAAATTCAGAAAAAATAACCGCATATTGTAACGCGCAGAACTTACCTTGTTATTATTTTCTCGGAAAAACTTCGGGTGCTATGTATATTGGGAGTACCAAAGGTTGTTTTGTTGTTTGGAATGGAGCAAATCAGACTGAAACCTTGATGCCATAATTTGATCAAGTATTCAAAGTCATATCAACTCTAGCAATCCAGGAAACATAACTATCACACCTTTGAGTAAACAAAGTCGCAAATTTTCACTCGAGGTGTTGGATTCCCGTCTAGGAGGAGGAGGTTGCTTTCCGGTTAAACATCATAGTGACACTCGAGGTGTTGCATTTGCAGCATTAATTCATGCGCAATTGAGTTTTGCATTTGTTTCCTTTGACGATTTCAAAAAGCAAAGCGTAGCATGGAGAATGGCAGTAGCTAACCCCTGAAAGTAATTGCTGAAAGAAGTAACTTTCCTATTGACAAGAATAGCAGACGAGTTACATGATTACGTCTATGGTTGGCACACATGGTTCAAAATAATGATAGCCTAATGATATAGCAAGGTAATTAGGTTGAAGAGCAACCTCAAATTCACTGAATCACCATGCGGTACATATTCATTTAAAGAGTTCTCCACCGGCAACATATTTCATGACAATGGCAAGGTGTGTCAGGGTTAAATAAACCTGTTCATGATTGATACAGAAAATAAGACCATATAGTAAGTCCATTCAATTTTATCTAAGGACAATGATTTGCTAAGTTGGAGGGAGGGAGGGTGGGAGGGAGGGAGAGAGAGAGAGAGAGAGAGAAAGAGAGATGGAGAACTATATGCTGCTCTCTTTCAATGGAAAAATATGTGATGATGATTTTCTAAAGAAGTGTTGCATACATGGCAAGCAAGCTACATAATCATATCTGAATAAAACTTGTAGAATTTAAAATCTCCTTGAACTCAATTCTAAACTGCATCATAATTTTTGTTACATTTTATTACTAATGTTACTACACACAATTTACCTTGTTCTTTTATCAATAAAGAGGTTGCTTAAAATTCAGAAAAAATAACCGCATATTGTAACGCGCAGAACTTACCTTGTTATTCTTTTCTCGGAAAAACTTCGGGTGCTATGTATGTTGGGAGTACCAAAGGTTGTTTTTTTGTTTGGAATGCAGCAAATCAGACTGAAACCTTGATGCCATAATTTGATCAAGTAGTCAAAGTCATATCAACTCTAGCAATCCAGGAAACATAACTATCACACCTTTGAGTAAACAAAGTCGCAAATTTTCACTCGAGGTGTTGGATTCCCGTCCAGGAGGAGGAGGTTGCTTTCCAGTTAAACATCATAGTGACACTCGAGGTGTTGCATTTGCAGCATTAATTCATGCGCAATTGAGTTTTGCATTTGTTTCCTTTGACGATTTTCAAAAGGCAAAGCGTAGCATGGAGAATGGAAGTAGCTGACCCCTGAAAGTAATTGCTGAAAGAAGTAACTTTCCTATTGACAAGAATAGCAGACGAGTTACATGATTACGTCTATGGTTGGCACACATGGTTCAAAATAATGATAGCCCAATGATATAGCAAGGTAATTAGGTTGAAGAGCAACCTCAACTTCACTGAATCACCATGCGGTACATATTCATTTAGAGAGTTCTCCACCGGCAACATATTTCATGACAATGGCAAGGTGTGTCAGGGTTAAATAAACCTGTTCATGATTGATATAGAAAATAAGACCATATAGTAAGTCCATTCAATTTTATCTAAGTACAATGATTTGCTAAGTTGGAGGGAGGGAGGGAGGGAGAGAGAGAGAGAGAGAGAGAGAGAGAGATGGAGAACTATATGCTGCTCTCTTTCAATGGAAAAATATGTGATGATGATTTTCTAAAGAAGTGTTGCATACATGGCAAGCAAGCTAGATAATCATATCTGAATAAAACTTGTAGAATTTAAAATCTCCTTGAACTCAATTCTAAACTGCATCATAATTTTAGTTACATCTATAATTATTACTAATATTACTACACACTATTTACCTTGTTCTTTTATCAATAAAGAGGTTGCTTAAAATTCAGAAAAAATAACCGCATATTGTAACGCGCAGAACTTACCTTGTTATTCTTTTCTCGGAAAAACTTCGGGTGCTATGTATGTTGGGAGTACCAAAGGTTGTTTTTTTGTTTGGAATGCAGCAAATCAGACTGAAACCTTGATGCCATAATTTGATCAAGTAGTCAAAGTCATATCAACTCTAGCAATCCAGGAACATAACTATCACACCTTTGAGTAAACAAAGTCGCAAATTTTCACTCGAGGTGTTGGATTCCCGTCCAGGAGGAGGAGGTTGCTTTCCAGTTAAACATCATAGTGACACTCGAGGTGTTGCATTTGCAGCATTAATTCATGCGCAATTGAGTTTTGCATTTGTTTCCTTTGACGATTTTCAAAAGGCAAAGCGTAGCATGGAGAATGGCAGTAGCTGACCCCTGAAAGTAATTGCTGAAAGAAGTAACTTTCCTATTGACAAGAATAGCAGACGAGTTACATGATTACGTCTATGGTTGGCACACATGGTTCAAAATAATGATAGCCTAATGATATAGCAAGGTAATTAGGTTGAAGAGAAACCTCAACTTCACTGAATCACCATGCGGTACATATTCATTTAGAGAGTTCTCCACCGGCAACATATTTCATGACAATGGCAAGGTGTGTCAGGGTTAAATAAACCTGTTCATGATTGATACAGAAAATAACACCATATAGTAAGTCCATTCAATTTGATCTAAGGACAATGATTTGCTAAGTTGGAGGGAGGGAGAGAGAGAGAGAGAGAGAGAGAGAGAGAGAGAGAGAGATGGAGAACTATATGCTGCTCTCTTTCAATGGAAAAATATGTGATGATGATTTTCTAAAGAAGTGTTGCATACATGGCAAGCAAGCTAGATAATCATATCTGAATAAAACTTGTAGAATTGAAAATCTCCTTGAACTCAATTCTAAACTGCATCATAATTTTAGTTACATCTATAATTATTACTAATATTACTACACACTATTTACCTTGTTCTTTTATCAATAAAAAGGTTGCTTAAAATTCAGAAAAAATAACCGCATATTGTAACGCGCAGAACTTACCTTGTTATTATTTTCTCGGAAAAACTTCGGGTGCTATGTATGTTGGGAGTACCAAAGGTTGTTTTTTTGTTTGGAATGCAGCAAATCAGACTGAAACCTTGATGCCATAATTTGATCAAGTAGTCAAAGTCATATCAACTCTAGCAATCCAGGAAACATAACTATCACACCTTTGAGTAAACAAAGTTGCAAATTTTCACTCGAGGTGTTGGATTCCCGTCCAGGAGGAGGAGGAGGTTGCTTTCCAGTTAAACATCATAGTGACACTCGAGGTGTTGCATTTGCAGCATTAATTCATGCACAATTGAGTTTTGCATTTGTTTCCTTTGACGATTTTCAAAAAGCAAATTGTAGCATGGAGAATGGCCGTAGCTGACCCCTACAAGTAATTGCTGAAAGAAGTAACTTTCCTATTGACAAGAATAGCAGACGAGTTACATGATTACGTCTATGGTTGGCACACATGGTTAAAAATAATGATAGCCTAATGATATAGCAAGGTAATTAGGTTGAAGAGCAACCTCAACTTCACTGAATCACCATGCGGTACATATTCATTTAAAGAGTTCTCCACCGGCAACATATTTCATGACAATGGCAAGGTGTGTCAGGGTTAAATAAACCTGTTCATGATTGATACAGAAAATAAGACCATATAGTAAGTCCATTCAATTTTATCTAAGGACAATGATTTGCTAAGTTGGAGGGAGGGAGGGAGGGAGAGAGAGAGAGAGAGAGAGAGAGAGATGGAGAACTATATGCTGCTCTCTTTCAATGGAAAAATATGTGATGATGATTTTCTAAAGAAGTGTTGCATACATGGCAAGCAAGCTAGATAATCATATCTGAATAAAACTTGTAGAATTGAAAATCTCCTTGAACTCAATTCTAAACTGCATCATAATTTTAGTTACATCTATAATTATTACTAATATTACTACACACTATTTACCTTGTTCTTTTATCAATAAAGAGGTTGCTTAAAATTCAGAAAAAATAACCGCATATTGTAACGCGCAGAACTTACCTTGTTATTCTTTTCTCGGAAAAACTTCGGGTGCTATGTATGTTGGGAGTACCAAAGGTTGTTTTTTTGTTTGGAATGCAGCAAATCAGACTGAAACCTTGATGCCATAATTTGATCAAGTAGTCAAAGTCATATCAACTCTAGCAATCCAGGAAACATAACTATCACACCTTTGAGTAAACAAAGTCGCAAATTTTCACTCGAGGTGTTGGATTCCCGTCCAGGAGGAGGAGGTTGCTTTCCAGTTAAACATCATAGTGACACTCGAGGTGTTGCATTTGCAGCATTAATTCATGCGCAATTAAGTTTTGCATATGTTTCCTTTGACGATTTTCAAAAAGCAAAGCGTAGCATGGGGAATGGCAGTAGCTGACCCCTGAAAGTAATTGCTGCCAGAAGTAACTTTCCTATTGACAAGAATAGCAGACGAGTTACATGATTACGTCTATGGTTGGCACACATGGTTCAAAATAATGATAGCCTAATGATATAGCAAGGTTATTAGGTTGAAGAGCAACCTCAACTTCACTGAATCACCATGCGGTACATATTCATTTAAAGAGGTCTCCACCGGCAACATATTTCATGACAATGGCAAGGTGTGTCAGGGTTAAATAAACCTGTTCATGATTGATACAGAAAATAAGACCATATAGTAAGTCCATTCAGTTTTATCTAAGGACAATGATTTGCTAAGTTGGAGGGAGGGAGGGAGGGAGAGAGAGAGATAGAGAGAGAGAGAGATGGAGAACTATATGCTGCTCTCTTTCAATGGAAAAATATGTGATGATGATTTTCTAAAGAAGTGTTGCATACATGGCAAGCAAGCTAGATAATCATATCTGAATAAAACTTGTAGAATTGAAAATCTCCTTGAACTCAATTCTAAACTGCATCATAATTTTAGTTACATCTATAATTATTACTAATATTACTACACACTATTTACCTTGTTCTTTTATCAATAAAGAGGTTGCTTAAAATTCAGAAAAAATAACCGCATATTGTAACGCGCAGAACTTACCTTGTTATTCTTTTCTCGGAAAAACTTCGGGTGCTATGTATGTTGGGAGTACCAAAGGTTGTTTTTTTGTTTGGAATGCAGCAAATCAGACTGAAACCTTGATGCCATAATTTGATCAAGTAGTCAAAGTCATATCAACTCTAGCAATCCAGGAAACATAACTATCACACCTTTGAGTAAACAAAGTCGCAAATTTTCACTCGAGGTGTTGGATTCCCGTCCAGGAGGAGGAGGAGGTTGCTTTCCAGTTAAACATCACAGTGACACTCGAGGTGTTGCATTTGCAGCATTAATTCATGCGCAATTGAGTTTTGCATTTGTTTCCTTTGACGATTTTCAAAAAGCAAAGCGTGGCATGGAGAATGGCACCCCTGAAAGTAATTGCTGAAAGAAGTAACTTTCCTATTGACAAGAATAGCAGACGAGTTACATGATTACGTCTATGGTTGGCACACATGGTTCAAAATAATGATAGCCTAATGATATAGCAAGGTAATTAGGTTGAAGAGCAACCTCAACTTCACTGAATCACCATGTGGTACATATTCATTTAAAGAGTTCTCCACCGGCAACATATTGCATGACAATGGCAAGGTGTGTCAGGGTTAAATAAACCTATTCATGATTGATACAGAAAATAAGACCATATAGTAAGTCCATTCAATTTTATCTAAGGACAACGATTTGCTAAGTTGGAGGGAGGGAGGGAGAGATAGAGAGAGAGAGATAGGGATAGAGAGAGAGAGAGAGAGATGGAGAACTATATGCTGCTCTCTTTCAATGGAAAAATATGTGATGATGATTTTCTAAAGAAGTGTTGCATACATGGCAAGCAGGCTAGATAATCATATCTGAATAAAACTTGTAGAATTGAAAATCTCCTTGAACTCAATTCTAAATTGCATCATAATTTTAGTTACATCTATAATTATTACTAATATTACTACACACTATTTACCTTGTTCTTTTATCAATAAAGAGGTATCTTAAAATTCAGAAAAAATAACCGCATATTGTAACGCGCAGAACTTACCTTGTTATTCTTTTCTCGGAAAAACTTCGGGTGCTATGTATGTTGGGAGTACCAAAGGTTGTTTTTTTGTTTGGAATGCAGCAAATCAGACTGAAACCTTGATGCCATAATTTGATCAAGTAGTCAAAGTCATATCAACTCTAGCAATCCAGGAAACATAACTATCACACCTTTGAGTAAACAAAGTCGCAAATTTTCACTTGAGGTGTTGGATTCCCGTCCAGGAGGAGGAGGTTGCTTTCCAGTTAAACATCATAGTGACACTTGAGGTGTTGCATTTGCAGCATTAATTCATGCGCAATTGAGTTTTGCATTTGTTTCCTTTGACGATTTTCAAAAAGCAAAGCGTAGCATGGAGAATGGCAGTAGCTGACCCCTGAAAGTAATTGCTGAAAGAAGTAACTTTCCTATTGACAAGAATAGCAAACGAGTTACATGATTACGTCTATGGTTGGCACACATGGTTCAAAATAATGATAGCCTAATGATATAGCAAGGTAAGTAGGTTGAAGAGCAACCTCAACTTCACTGAATCACCATGCGGTACATATTCATTTAAAGAGTTCTCCACCGGCAACATATTTCATGACAGTGGCAAGGTGTGTCAGGGTTAAATAAACCTGTTCATGATTGGTACAGAAAATAAGACCATATAGTAAGTCCATTCAATTTTATCTAAGGACAATGATTTGCTAAGTTGGAGGGAGGGAGGGTGGGAGGGAGGGAGAGAGAGAGAGAGAGAGAGAAAGAGAGATGGAGAACTATATGCTGCTCTCTTTCAATGGAAAAATATGTGATGATGATTTTCTAAAGAAGTGTTGCATACATGGCAAGCAAGCTACATAATCATATCTGAATAAAACTTGTAGAATTTAAAATCTCCTTGAACTCAATTCTAAACTGCATCATAATTTTAGTTACATCTATAATTATTACTAATATTACTACACACTATTTACCTTGTTCTTTTATCAATAAAGAGGTTGCTTAAAATTCAGAAAAAATAACCGCATATTGTAACACGCAGAACTTACCTTGTTATTATTTTCTCGGAAAAACTTCGGGTGCTATGTATGTTGGGAGTATGTGACTCCCCGGATTTAATCGTACACTAATCATGCACGCAAATGTGTACGATCAAGATCAGGGACTCACGGGAAGATATCACAACACAACTCTAAAACATAAATAAGTCATACAAGCATCATAATACAAGCCAGGGGCCTCGAGGGCTCGAATACAAGTGCTCGATCATAGACGAGTCAGCGGAAGCAACAATATCTGAGTACAGACATAAGTTAAACAAGTTTGCCTTAAGAAGGCTAGCACAAACTGGGATACAGATCGAAAGAGGCGCAGGCCTCCTGCCTGGGATCCTCCTAAACTACTCCAGGTCGTCGTCAGCGGGCATCACGTAGTAGTAGGCACCTCCGGTGTAGTAGGGGTCGTCGTCGACGGTGGCGTCTGGCTCCTGGACTCCAGCATCTGGTTGCGACAACCAGAAAGAAAGGAAAGGGG
>NC_041391.1:141215498-141227551 GCF_002162155.2 Triticum dicoccoides
GGGGGGAGAAAGCAACCGTGAGTACTCATCCAAAGTACTCGCAAGCAAGGAACTACACTACATATGCATGGGTATATGTGTAAAGGGCCATATCAGTGGACTGAACTGCAGAATGCCAGAATAAGAGGGGGATAGCTAGTCTTATCGAAGACTACGCTTCTGGCAGCCTCCGTCTTGCATCAAGTATAAGAGAGTAGATTGAAGTCCTCCAAGTAGCATCTCCAAGTAGCATCTCATAGCATAATCCTACCCGGCGATCCTCCCCTCGTATCCCTGAGGGAGAGCGACCACCGGTTGTATCTGGCACTTGGAAGGGTGTGTTTTATTAAGTATCCGGTTCTAGTTGTCATAAGGTCAAGGTACAACTCCAAGTCGTCCTGTTACCGAAGATCACGGCTATTCGAATAGATTAACTTCCCTGCAGGGGTGCACCACATAGCCCAACACGCTCGATCCCATTTGGCCGGACACACTTTCCTGGGTCATGCCCGGCCTCGGAAGATCAACACGTCGCAGCCCCACCTAGGCAAAACAGAGAGGCCAGCACGCCGGTCTAAACCTAAGCGCGCAGGGGTCTGGGCCCATCGCCCTGAGCACACCTGCACGTTGCGAGGGCGGCCGAAAGCAGACCTAGCCTAGTGGCGTTCCAGTCCAATTCGGCGCGCGCCGCTCCGTCGCTGACGTCTGAAGTGCTTCGGCTGATACCACGACGTCGGGATACCCATAACTACTCCCACGTAGATGGTTAGTGCGTATAGGCTCGTAGCCAGACTCAGATCAAATACCAAGATCTCGTTAGGCGTGTTAAGTGTCCGCGAACGCCGAACAGGGCCAGGCCCACCTCTCTCCTAGGCGGTCTCAACCTGCCCTGCCGCTCCGCCACAAAGATCCACACAGAGGGCCGTCGGGACAAAGGTCCTTTCAGCCCCCAATCCGTGAATCACTCGCGGGTACTCTTCGAGCTGACCCGACTTTAGTCACCATCTGTATAGTATGTATGTATGTATAGTATATACCCGTGATCACCTCCCGAGTGATCACGGCCCAATATTATAGCAAGGCAGACTGACACGAAGGTAGGGCCAACAATGATAAACTAGCATCCTATACTAAGTATTTAGGATTGCAGGTAAGGTATCAACAGATGTAGCGACAATGTCAGGCTATGCATCAGAATAGGATTAATGAAAGCAGTAACATGCTACACTACTCTAATGCAAGCAGTATAGAGGAGAATAGGCGATATCTGGTGATCAAAGGAGGGGCTTGCCTGGTTGCTCTGGCAAGAGAGAGGGGTCGTCAACTCCGTAGTCGAACTGGGCAGCAACAGCGTCGGTCTCGTAGTCTACCGGTGAGAAGAGGGGGAAGAAACAATGAATACCAAGTAAACAGATGCATATCGATGCATGACATGTCAAGAAGCGATGCTAGGCGTGCCCTAACGTGGTAGTAGGTGATACCGACGAAAGGGGGAAACATCCGGGAAAGTATTCCCGGTGTTTCGCGTTTTCGGACCGGTGAACCGGAGGGGGAAAGTTGTGTGTTCGGTATGCTAGGGGTGTGTGGCGGACGAACAGGCTGCGTATCCGGATTCGTCTCGTCGTTCTGAGCAACTTTCATGTAGAAAGTATTTTCATCCGAGTTACGGATTAAAAGATATGATTTTCTAAAGATTATATTAATTTCTGAAATTTAATTATTTAATTATTTAATTCGAAAATGAATTTATGACGTCAGCATGACATAAGAGTGACGTCAGCAGCCAGCAGTTCGGTTGACTAGTCAAATTGACATGGGGGACCCACCTGTCATAGACAGTGGGTTAAACAGGGTTCAAACTAATCTAAATTCAGTTATTAAACTACTGGGCCCACCTGTCATTGTCTAATTTAGGTTAACTAAACTAATTTAATTAATTCCTATTAATTAGGGGGGTGGGCCCCACTGGTCAGTGGCTGGGGGTTGCCAAGTCAGCAGGGTTGACTGGTCAACCCAGTCAACTGGGGCCCGTGGGGCCCGTTGGCAGTGACCCTGGTGGTAGCCCCAGGTCAGCCACGTCGGGTGCCGGCGCCGGAGTTGGCTTTGGCAAGCCAAAACACGGCGGAGGACGCCGGCGAGCTGCGGGATTCCGCCACGGTGGCCCAAAACGGGCGTGGCTACTCCCGTTCGAAAGCTAACGACGTCGCGCGTCGCATGGGGCTACGGGTTGGTCTCGGGGATGACCGGAACCACGCCGGCGAGCAGCGGAGGCGGCGACTCGTACGGGTGGATGTCGGAGACGGCGGAACAGCGGGCTACGGAGCAAAAGAAGAGGCTAGGCAGGCTCTACGTGCGGGGGCGAGCTAAACGGGCACTGGAGCGGGACCATTTGGTCGCCGAAAGCTCGTCGGCGATGAGCTCCCGCGGTGATGGGTTCGGGCACGTACGAGGCGGTGATTACGAGCACGTTGGGGCGAGGAGAAGAGAGCGGAGAGGAAGGAGAGCTCACCGTGGAGCACACAAGAAGGCTCGGTGGCGGTTTAGGAGCTGCAGGGGGCGGCGCCGGAGACGAAGAAGATCGATGGCAGCCGGAGAAGGGGACGAAGGGGATCCGATGCTGCAGCGCCTCCGAGCTCCAGCTGAGGCCTCCGGTAGGCGAGGAAGGTGACGGAGGCGTCGACGGGCACGCAGGCGCGGCGAGGCGGCGACTGTGGCCGCGCGATTTACGGCGGCGAGGCCATGGCGGCGCTCGGTTGCGGTGGGGAAGGAGGGGGAGATGGATCTGGAGGGGAGAGGGAGAGGGAGAGGCGCGGGGGCCGAGGGCGAGCGTGGGGGCGAGTGGGAGGGGAGACCGAGGGGGCGCGGCGTCGGCGTCCTTATCCCCACGCCTCGTCGCCGGCGAGGTGGGTTCGGCTGGGACGCGCCCTGTTCCGACCCGCGTCGGGGGAACAGGGGAAGGGGACGCTGTGCGGGGGCTGGGCCGGCTGGGCCGGCCAGGCTGATTGCGGGCCAGGGGGTTGGGTGGTGGCCGTGCGGGTGGGTTGGGCTGCCTGGTCCAGGGGGCTCCCCCCTCCCTTTTGTTTTTTTTTCTTCTGTAATCTCTTTCTTTTATTTATTTCCCTTTCTGTTTTATTTAATTTTAGGGCATTTAGGCATTTTATAAAATGGTGTTTTCTTCACCATAATTACCAGTGCAATATTTGGCAACCCCCGAACATTTTCGCTTTGCCTTTTGAAAATTTAGGGCGTTTGTCACTAATTCATATTTTGAATTGCAATGATTTTGAACTACCACCTGATTAGCAACAGTAACACGGACGACATGGCATCATTAGAAGAGTTTTACTGTAGCCTAATTATCCGGGCGTTACAAATCTCCTCCACTACAAGAAATCTCGTCCCGAGATTTAGGAGGTAGAAGGAAACAGTGCGGGGTATTCATCACGCAGGCGATCCTCACGTTCCCAGGTGGCTTCATCTTCAGAATGGTGCGACCATTGGACCTTGAGGAACTTGATCGCCTTCTGGCGTGTGCGGCGTTCAGCTTGGTCGAGAATGCGGACCGGATGCTCTTTATAGGAGAGGTCCTGTTGCAATTCGAGCACTTCATGATCCACAGCTCGGATTGGGTCCTTGAAGCAACGGCGGAGTTGCGACACATGGAACACATCGTGAACCTGAGAAAGGTTCGGCGGGAGCTCCAATTGATATGCCACTTTTCCACGCCTCTCGAGAATAGTGAATGGGCCAATATAGCGAGGAGCTAGCTTGCCCTTGATCCCGAAGCGGTGAGCACCCTTCATTGGTGTAACTCGAAGATAGGCCTTTTCGCCAGGTTGATAGACCATGTCTTTATGATGACGGTCATAATTACTCTTTTGGCGTGACTGAGCAGTCTTGAGATTCTCGCGAATAATGCGGACTTGTTCTTCGGCATGTTGGATAATATCCGGACCGAAGAGTGGACGTTCCCCAGTTTCTGACCAGTTCAGAGGGGTTCGGCACTTTCGTCCATATAACACTTCAAAGGGGGCCATCTTCAGACTAGCTTGATAGCTATTATTATAAGAGAACTCAGCATACGGAAGAGATTCCTCCCATTTCTTGCCGAAGGAAATAACACAAGCTCGAAGCATGTCTTCGAGAACTTGGTTGACACGTTCAACTTGCCCTTGTGACTGAGGATGAAAAGCAGTGCTGAAAGACAGATGAGTGCCCATAGCTTCTTGGAAACTTGCCCAGAATCTTGAAGTGAATAAACTGCCACGGTCTGAACTGATAACCAGTGGAATACCGTGAAGCGAAACAATTCTGGTCATGTAGAGAGTTGCAAGCTGACTAGCAGTGATCGTTTCTTTGACCGCCAGAAAATGTGCAACCTTAGAAAGTCGGTCAATGACGACAAGAATAGCATCATTACCCTTTTGCGATTTGGGAAATCCAGTAACGAAGTCCATCTCGACGTGGTCCCATTTCCATTCAGGAATAGATATAGGTTGCAGAGTTCCAGCAGGCCTTTGATGTTCTGCTTTGATACGACGGCAAACGTCACATTCAGCAACATAACGAGCAATGTCTTGCTTCATGTTAGACCACCAGAATCTCTGTCGAATGTCTTGATACATCTTCGTACTACCAGGATGGATACATAGAGGCGTATCATGAGCTTCTTTCATAACCTCCTGAGTCATATTCAGGTTTTCCTTCTTACACGGCACCACTAGGCGGCCTTTGAAGTACAAGGCGCCATCATCAGCAATAGTGAAGGATGAGGAACTTCCTTCTTTGAGGTCTTGCTTAATCTTGTAGACTTCAGAGTCAAATCCCTGCATTGTCTTTATGGTGCCCACGAGATCGGGTTCAACAGCCAGGGTATAGAGGGAACCCTGGGAAACAACACGGAGATTCATCTTGCGGAACTCCGGAGGAGGGGGAGCGAGTGCACCCGGAGGAACAATATGGAGGTTCAGCTTTCTGAATTCTTCAACGAGTGAGGGCTGAACTTTGTGAACCTGGAGGTGGTTGCAGTAAGACTTGCGGCTCAAGGCATCAGCCATTACATTAGCCTTGCCTGGTGTATAGGAAATACCCAAATCAAAGTCTGCAACAGTCTCCATCCATCTCTGCTGACGGAGGTTCAGGTCTGGCTGAGTAAACAGATACTTCAGACTTTGGTGGTCAGTGAAGATCTCGCAGCGATTACCGAGTAGGTAATGTCGCCACTGTTTTAGCGCATGAATGACAGCAGCAAGTTCGAGGTCGTGAACTGGGTAGTTCTCTTCGTGAGGGCGCAATTGCCGAGAGGCATAAGCAACCACTTTGCGCTCCTGCATTAGGACACAGCCTAATCCTTGACGGGAAGCGTCGCAGTAAATGACGAAGTCCTTCTTAGTATCAGGTGGAGCTAGTACTGGGGCAGAAGTCAACTTGTCTTTGAGTGCCTGGAAGCTTTCCTGACATTTGTCTGTCCAGTGGAACTTGACGCCCTTATGCAATAGGTTAGTCAGGGGCCTGGCGATCTTGGAGAAGTTCTCGACGAATCGACGGCAATAACTGGCGAGACCGAGAAAACTTCTGACTTGCTTAACATTCTTCGGAGGAGTCCAATCAAGAATAGCCTGGACTCGTTCAGGGTTGACGGCAATACCATCCTTAGAGATGACATGCCCGAGATAGGTTACTTCGGGAAGCCAGAATTCACATTTGGAGAACTTGGCATAAAGTTGATGCTCTCGTAGCTTTTCCAGCACGAGGCGAAGATGTTCAGCATGTTCCTCTTCGTTCTTGGAAAATACCAGAATATCATCCAGATAAACCACGACGAACTTGTCGAGGTAATCCATGAATATATAGTTCATCAGGCGAGAGAAGGTGGCTGGAGCATTGGTTAAGCCGAAAGACATGACGGTGTACTCGTAAGATCCGTATCGAGTCACGAATGCGGTCTTGGGGATATCTTCCTCACGAACACAGATCTGGTGGTAACCCAACCTCAAGTCGAGTTTAGAGAACATTGATGAACCAGCCAATTGATCATACAGATCATTGATCCGAGGAAGAGGATACTTATTCTGAATGGTAGCTAGGTTTATAGGACGGTAGTCTTGGACCAATCGGTTTGTCCCATCTTTCTTCTTGACAAAGAGAGAAGGTGCTCCCCAAGGAGAGCAACTTGGGCGAATGAAACCACTTCGAAGAGATTTATCGATTTCCCCCTTAAGCTCAAGGAGTTCATGCGGCGGCATCTTGTAGGGTCGCTTGGCTATAGGAGTGGTGCCTGGTTTCAAGTCGATGACGAATTCGACAGCTCTAGCAGGGGGAATCCCTGGGAGTTCTTCAGGAAAGACGTCTAAGAATTCACGCACGACGGGAATGTTTTCAATGCCCTCGAGAGGTGTAGCGTTCAATGCGTTTAAGGCATAAAGCCTGGCCTCGGCATTCCGAACCAGATGAGCATCGTAGCTAATTATTTCATCAGAAGGGTGTAGCAGATGGACGGTCTTAGTGGCGCAAACGATAGAAGCAGTATGCGCCTTTAACCAATCCATTCCCAGAATGAGGTCAATGTTAGACGATTTCAGTATAATGGGCGAGGCACGAAACTCCAACCCTTCGATTTCCACAGGGACGTCAATGCCAACCATGGAGGTCTGACATTGTCCCGCGGGGGTTTTTACCACTACCGAAGTGTTCATCTGCTCAAATTTAACATCGTGCTTGTATGCAAAATCTTCTGACATGAATGAATGCGATGCACCTGTATCAAATAAAACGGATGCTGGTACTGAATTTACGAGGAGTGTACCCATCACAGTAGCAGGCTGGTCTTGAGCTTCGTTCAGATCAACGTGGTTGGCATGAACACGGCCATAAGACTTGGCATTGTTGTTGCGGGCCTGGTTGTTCCCACGGCCAGTTGCTGGAAGGGCCAGTTGATTCTATTTCTGGTTGCATTCCCTAGCACGGTGCCCTGGTTGTCCGCACCTGAAGCACAACCCATTCTCGGGGGTAGGAACAGGAGCTTGGGGTGGTGGAGCTGGAAGCCTCGGCTGCCTAGTTGGAGCAGCCGGCAGACGAGGTGCAGCATAAGACTGCCTTGGGGCAGGTGCATTTGGACGGTACATGCTGTTCGGGATCCATATCTTACGCTTCTGCGAGGGCGGGCCCGAAGATGAGCCCGTGTCACGGTTGCGCCTTTGAGAGCTCTGGTGTTCTTGCAGACCCGTCTCGACATTGATGGCCTTGTTCACCAAGGTGGCGAAATCGGCAAAGTCATGCACTAGAAGTGCGAGCTTGATGTCAGCTTGAAGGCCTTCACGGAACTTCTCCTGTCTGCGAGCATCAGTTGCAATGTCTTCTTCAGCATAGCGGGATAAGTCCAGAAACTCCCGCTGATAAGCTTCAACAGTCTTGTTGCCTTGGGTGAGGTTGCGAAACTCACGCTTCTTCCGGTCCATGACTCCCTGAGGAATGAAGCGGGCACGGAAGGCAGCCTGAAAGTCTGGCCAGGAGATGATTGTCCCAACTGGCAGAGTATGCCTGTGGCTGTCCCACCATTGCGCTGCGGGTCCCTTTAGAAAGAATGAAGCAAAAGTGACATAGCTGGCAGGGGCTACATCAGCAGACTCCATCTCATAGGTGATGTCACGGAGCCAGTCATCAGCATCAAGCGGCTGGGTTGAGCTGCGGTACACACTTGGGTTGAGGCGTATGAAATCCTGCAGAGTGGTTGTGTTTGGATGCTGGTTCATATTGGGGCGAGGAAACTGAGCCATCATGTTTTCCATGAACTGGCGATTCATCTCAAGCTGTTGGATCATACCAGCCATGTACTCAGGCGGTGGTGGGAAGTTGCCACCACGACCACGACTAGCTGGTCTAACCATCCTGCTAATATATAACAGGGGTAGTTCAGTATTGAGAAATTTGCATAGACAAGAGTCATTCATGATGAAACATGCATAATGAAAGGAGCACGACAGATACCACATAGATAGTCGGCATAACTTACAAAAGGGGTCGGACATAGAGTGCAGTACACAGAGTTCAGTACATAGATTAAGTCATCATAGGCGGCACGCAGGCTCGCGAGTGCATCTAAGACTAATGAGCAAGACTACATCAGTCCCAGGAGGTACTGTGAAGGTAGCTGTAACCTGACAGCTGGTAGTGAGGCAACGGATAGTCCTCCACGTCAGTGGCCTGGGGGCCGCGGATACTCTGGTGTAGAACCCAACGCTCAGGTGGCAGAAGAGGACCAAGTGCGGGAGAGTAGCCTCCCACCTCTGGCCATCCGACACCGTGGGGCATCACGGTCCTGGCTGGGTAGATCGCAGAACGCGGCAGCTGTCCAGACCGGACAAAGGGGTGCAACCGCGTCAGAGCCCTGTAAAGGTGCTGACGAGTGGTGTACAACTCGTGGCGAAGAGCTCTGTTAGCTCGGTCCAGCCCATCAGCATGCAGAACCAGGCGCTGATGGTGGAAGGGCTCTCGGGTGACGGTGGATTAGGCGGCAGTGTAGTATCCCTCCGCGCCAACGTCAGATGCGATAGGAATGTGTCTGAAAGGGGAAGTGTCCAACGCCTGATACTCTCCACGAAGACGTGTCAGAGCAGCATGAGCCGCATCGTGGACTGCCATCTCGATGGTCACTCCAACACCATGAGCGGTGTGCAGCACGGTAGTGGACTCATACTCCCGCGAGTAGAGGTGGACGATGGCACGGTACTGCTCCTGGTTAAAGTCCTGGTACTCCTCGTAGACGGTGTACTCAGGGTGCCAGCGATAACCCAGATAGGTCATCATATCAGCTAGCACAGCAGGTGATCCTGAGGCACCAATGGCCGCAGTGTGGCGCATGACCTGCCTCGTGGGTTCCATCTGAAAACAAAGATGTTTCAATGGAGTCAAATGACAACATGGGCACTATTCAAAATGCTATCCTACAGAATAACTATGGCTTATCCAACTTCGGGGTGAACGTGGTAACGGGATCCTAATGTCAGAGTTAGTAAATTCGTTTAACCCGAGTAGAAAAGAGTTTAGAGTCCCAGAGTAAAGGTCGAGGAGTAAAAGATCCTAGTACCACCCAATGGCGACGTGGGCCCGTAAGGCACACAGCCAAGTTAGTAAAGTTTTTGTAATGTCTAGACTCGACTTCGGCCAAGGAGTGTGGAAGGGGGATTCCTACAGGCAGTCGGCTCTGATACCAACTTGTGACTCCCTGGATTTAATCGTACACTAATCATGCACGCAAATGTGTACGATCAAGATCAGGGACTCACGGGAAGATATCACAACACAACTCTAAAACATAAATAAGTCATACAAGCATCATAATACAAGCCAGGGGCCTCGAGGGCTCGAATACAAGTGCTCGATCATAGACGAGTCAGCGGAAACAACAATATCTGAGTACAGACATAAGTTAAACAAGTTTGCCTTAAGAAGGCTAGCACAAACTGGGATACAGATCGAAAGAGGCGCAGGCCTCCTGCCTGGGATCCTCCTAAACTACTCCAGGTCGTCGTCAGCGGGCAGCACGTAGTAGTAGGCACCTCCGGTGTAGTAGGGGTCGTCGTCGACGGTGGCGTCTGGCTCCTGGACTCCAACATCTGGTTGCGACAACTAGAAAGAAAGGAAAGGGGAAAAAAGGGGGGAGAAAGCAACCGTGAGTACTCATCCAAAGTACTCGCAAGCAAGGAACTACACTACATATGCATGGGTATATGTGTAAAGGGCCATATCAGTGGACTGAACTGCAGAATGCCAGAATAAGAGGGGGATAGCTAGTCTTATCGAAGACTACGCTTCTGGCAGCCTCCGTCTTGCATCAAGTATAAGAGAGTAGATTGAAGTCCTCCAAGTAGCATCTCCAAGTAGCATCTCATAGCATAATCCTACCCGGCGATCCTCCCCTCGTATCCCTGAGGGAGAGCGACCACCGGTTGTATCTGGCACTTGGAAGGGTGTGTTTTATTAAGTATCCGGTTCTAGTTGTCATAAGGTCAAGGTACAACTCCAAGTCGTCCTGTTACCGAAGATCACGGCTATTCGAATAGATTAACTTCCCTGCAGGGGTGCACCACATAGCCCAACACGCTCGATCCCATTTGGCCGGACACACTTTCCTGGGTCATGCCCGGCCTCGGAAGATCAACACGTCGCAGCCCCACCTAGGCTCAACAGAGAGGCCAACACGCCGGTCTAAACCTAAGCGCACAGGGGTCTGGGCCCATCGCCCATAGCACACCTGCACGTTGCGTACGCGGCCGAAAGCAGACCTAGCCTAGTGGCGTTCCAGTCCAATTCGGCGCGCGCCACTCCGTCGCTGACGTCTGAAGTGCTTCGGCTGATACCACGACGTCGGGATACCCATAACTACTCCCACGTAGATGGTTAGTGCGTATAGGCTCGTAGCCAGACTCAGATCAAATACCAAGATCTCGTTAAGCGTGTTATTATGAAGCAACCGCGGACGCCGACCAGGGCCAGGCCCACCTCTCTCCTAGGCGGTCTCAACCTGCCCTGTCGCTCCGCCACAAAGATCCACACAGAGGGCCGTCGGGACAAAGGTCCTTTCAGCCCCCAATCCGTGAATCACTCGCGGGTACTCTTCGAGCTGACCCGACTTTAGTCACCATCTGTATAGTATGTATGTATAGTATATACCCGTGATCACCTCCCGAGTGATCACGGCCCAATAGTATAGCAAGGCAGACTGACAAGGATGTAGGGCCAATGATGATAAACTAGCATCCTATACTAAGTATTTAGGATTGCGGTTAAAGGTATCAACAGTAGTAACAAGGACAGGCTATGCATCAGGATAGGTATAACAGAAAGCAGTAACATACTACACTACTCTAATGCAAGCAGTATAGAGTAGAATAGGCGATATCTGGTGATCAAAGGGGGGGCTTGCCTGATTGCTCTGGCAAGGAGGGGTCGTCAACTCCGTAGTCGAACTGGGCAGCAGCAGCGTCGGTCTCGTAGTCTACCGGAGAGAAGAGGGGGAAGAAACAATGAATACAATGCAAACAAATGCATATCGATGCATGACATGACAAGTAACGATGCTAGGTGGGCCCTAACGTGGTATGAGGTGGTACCGGTTAAGGGGGGAAACATCCGGGAAAGTATTCCCGGTGTTTCGCGTTTTCGGACAGATGAACCGGAGGGGGAAAGTTGCGTGTTTGGTATGTTAGAGGTGTGTGGTGGACGAACGGGCTGCGTATCCAGGTTCGCCTCGTCGTTCTGAGCAACTTTCATGTTGAAAATATTTTAATCCGAGTTACGGATTAAAAGATATGATTTTCTAAAGATTATATTAATTTCTGGAATTTAATTAATTAATTATTTAATTCGAAAATGAATTTATGACGTCAGCATGATGTCATGCTGACGTCAGCAGTCAACAGGGTTGACTTGGTCAACCTGACAGGTGGGTCCCGTTCGTCATTGACTGTTTAGTCTAATTAATGTTTAGCTAATCTAATTACTGTTTAATTAAACTAATTAGTTAATTAGGTTAATCTAATTATGATTAATTAACTTAATTAATTCCTTAATTAATTAATTAATTTAATTATTATTTATTTATTTAATATATATATATTTTTTTATTCTTTTTTTTATAAAACCGTTCTGGGGCGGGCCCATATGTCATAGGCCCATAGGGGCCTAGCGGGTTTGCTTGTTAATGGGCACAGGGCACAGCCCGCCTGGGCGCTGGCGGGACGCCCGACAGGGTGAACCGGGGGATCGGCCTCGGCCACGGCGGGGCGCCGGCGCCGGGCGCCCACCGGGCGGAGGACGGGGAATGGCGACGGCGCACAGGACAGAGGCGACCGACGAGAGGAGCGGCTTCAGCGGCATCGGCGAGCAGCACCACACCAGGGGCGCGCGGGGTAGGAGTGGCGATGAAATCGGCCGAAGTAGTTTCGGGCTCGGCAGCGCCTAGGCACAGGCGGGCGTTCGGGCGCGACGAGCGAGACGGCGGGGCGCACGGCCCAGGCGCGGCGCGGGGAAGGAGGCAGCGGCCCCGGGGTGGCAGCGGGGCGCTGGGCGCACGA